>NW_027460555.1:300000-484252 GCF_050947875.1 Dermacentor variabilis | reverse complement strand
TCATTAACAAAAAGACATACGTTTACTGCGCAGCCACCGATAGCATCTGTGAAATGTATCCCCCTTCACACGTGCCAGCCGCCGTACCTGAGTCCGCTGCCGCCCAGGTGAATGATTCTTCATAGCTATCTGCCGTACACCAAAACGTCAAAAGCCTCTCAATACTATTCACTAATGCACGAAGTGTACTCAACAAACGCATAGCTTTGTCATCAGCCATTGATTCCTGTTCTGCTGACATTGTTATCATTACGGAAACGTGGCTGTCACCAAAAATAGGCAGCAGTGAAATACTGGATTGCGAAAACACTTATAGTTTATACCGATATGACCGCGACATTCGATCAGGAGGGGGAGTTCTTATCGGTGTCAAAGATGCTCTTGTTTCTCACATCATTCCGATTACATCGTCATTAGAACTTGTGTGTGTACGGGTTGTCATTTCCAATCGCGAGCTTATTTTCTGTGCCTGTTATAGACCACCCGCTGCCCAATTTCGTTTTGCCATGAACTTCATGATGTGATTAATAACCTCATTGTTAGATACCCCACATCACCCTTGTTCATACTAGGGGATTTTAATTTTCCCAATGTTGTGTGGTCGAAGGATGACGTAGTTGTGAAACAGAGTTGTCCTCAATTTTTAGAATTTTTGGACCTGTGCCGCGATTTTAACCTTATTCAACTTGTACACTACCCCACGCGCACTACACTGACTTCTGCCAATATCCTGGATCTCATTCTTACCACTGCCCCCAACTTGGTTTCACCTCTAACGTTCCTGCAAGGTATCAGCGACCATGTAATGATCCATTTCACTCTTAACGCGCATGTTACTACTAAAAGAAGCTCAAAGACTATACTAGATTACAACAGAGCTGATACCTCGTCAATAACAGCCGAATTTGAGTCTTTCATTACGAATTACTTAATGAACTTTTCGCAACGAACAGTTGATGAAAACTGGTCTCTCTACAAAAACAAACTTCTATCGATAATTGACCGCTACATACCTAAAAGAAGAGTGCCTTCTAACCCCCGATCACCATGGTTTAATAATGCACTAAAGCGCCTGCGCAACAAAAAAAAAACGGGCATTTCGCCGCTCTAAAGCTACAAATCATCCTGATCATTGGTCTCGATATCACCGCATTGCCAGTGAATATTGTTCGGCAATAGCCAGTGCCAAAAACACATTCCTAAATAATACTCTGCCCTCGTTTCTGGTTTCTAACCCACGGAAGTTTTGGTCTATTGTTGCAGGTACTAAAAAGAATGTTCTTCAATTAATCCAATCAGACGTGCCAGTTCCAACTCACGAGTGCTGCGAAATTCTGAATAATACCTTCTCGTCATTTTTTCAGCGATCAGTACAGCCAAAATTTCCATTCTTATCGTCCCCAAGTTTTCCGCCTATGGATCCCATCTCGCTTGACTGGATTGGCATCGGCAAACTTATCAGAAACCAAAAAATTTCTTCATCCTGTGGTCCCGACTTCATTAATTCAAAAATGCTAAAGTGTACTGAAGTTTTTTCAAGTGTTATTTTATCAAAGATTTTTGACCAGTCCCTACAGCTTTCTACCCTACCCAAAGACTGGAAGGTGGGAAAGGTGGTTCCGGTCCATAAATCAGGTGACACTCATTCCTCCAATAATTATCGACCAATTTCATTGACATGCATTCCAAGTAAAATATTAGATCACATAATTTATTCACACCTCATTAATTTCCTTGAGATGAATTCTTTCTTTAACAATGCACAACATGGATTTAGAAAATTCTTTTCCTGCGAAACCCAACTCTTGTCTTTTACCAATGACTTGTTTTTTAATGTAGATCAGCAACTTGATACTGACTGTGTATTTTTGGACTTCTAGCGAGCTTTTGATTCTGTTCTCATGATTTACTTATTTTCAAACTTTCTCTTCTTAATATTGACCCAAACGTATTTGCATGGATTAAGAATTTTCTCTCTAACAGGACCCAGTATGTAACCGCTAATGATTGTACTTCTAGACCTTGTTCAGTTACCTCCGGTGTACCGCAAGGATCCGTACTGGGGCCCCTGCTTTTTCTCATCTATTATAATGACCTTCCTGACTGTATCTCTAACTCAATCATTAGGCTATTCGCGGACGACTGCGTCATCTACCACAAAATAACTAACCTTAATGATTCCAGTAAGCTTCAAGATGATCTGGTTAGTGTATCAAATTGGTGTAACAAATGGCAAATGCAGCTTAACACAAATAAATGCAAACATATGCGTGTCTCCTGCCGCTCTACCCCTTCTGATCCGCCCCCCTATTTTATTAATGGTACTGTCCTGTCGGTTGTTAACTCTTATAAGTATCTTGGCCTGCATATTACTAGCAATCTTTCCTGGAACATGCATGTTGAATATATCACTAACAAGGCTAACCGAACATTAGGTTATCTAAGACGTAACTTTGCATCCGCTCCGACCTCACTAAAGCTTACCATGTTCAAAACGCTCGTCCGTCCAAAATTAGAATATGCGTGTGCCATATGGGACCCTGCTCATTCCAATCTCATTAATTCACTTGAAAGCATTCAGAACCGTGCAGTGCGCTTTATCCTCTCTAATTATTCACGTCATTCTAGCGTAACATCCATGAAAAAAACATTAGATCTTCCTGACCTTTCACTACGTCGCAAGCATTCTCGCCTTTGTCTTTTTCATAAAATATACTACCTCATTCCTTTCCTGAAAGAAAATCTCTTCACCAGACCCAGTTACATTTCCTCTCGCATCGATCATCAATACAAAGTTGAAGTGCCGACTTGCCGCACTAATTTATACCATTCATCTTTTTTACCAAGAACCGCCACTGCATGGAACCGCCTTCCCGCCTCCTTAGTCACCATTTGTGACAGTACCAATTTCAAGCTTGCTGTTCAAAGTGTCTTATAGTTCCTTCACGATTTTTTGTTAATTTTCTTTCGTTCTGCAAATAATAATGTACCCTACCACTCCTTTCTGTTGTGCCTGCCGGCCTTGAAAGTATGTACAATAAATAAATAAATAAATAAAACTGGCTCTCTTAACTACTACACGCAGAGGCAAGAAACAGCGCGCGCTTTAGATCCTATAGATGAGATGAATATTTACAATTATTATTAGGGTTATAATTATATTCGAGTGCTGATTGCCGTGTTATAGTTTGTTAATAAAACTACCCCTCAATTCTAAATATTGTAAGGCAGTTTGTCGTGTGCGTATCATGGCCACGCATGCTTATATCGCCTTTCCGTTTCTCTACCACGGTTGCGCTTTAAAACCACGGCGCTGCAAGTTTGCTTTCCTTTCCTTCCCTCTTCTCCGCCCTTAAACTGGCTCTCTTAACTCCTACACGCAGAGACAAAGAAACAGCACGCGCATGCGATCGCATAGATGAGATGAATACATATATATAGAAAAGCATCAGTCATAGCTCTCGAAGTATAATATAATATAATATAGAATAGCACTCGAAGATAGCTATTCCGGCGGCTAGCTTCCCACGCTATGCGTGCCGTCCTCGCACCTGTTAAAGCTTTTCCTGGACGCTAGAACTATACTATTCCTACGCAACCTTGAGCGATCGGAAAGCGCGTTTTCCACGCCTGGCCGGCGGAGAGGGGAGGCTTCGTTCCGGCCGCGAAGCTCTCCACATCCACGTAAGGAGCCTGGTGGTGGTCTCGCGCTGACGATGCCCTCTCGGTGAGCGCATATTTCCCCCCTCATTTTTTAAGAGATTCAATACATACAAGCACTTGTCTCGCAAACCAGATTTATTTCAAGGGAATTTTCCACGTCTCAATTATTTCTCTCGTCGTATTCGAGTGCTCATTGCCGTGTTATAGTTTGTTAACGAAGCTTCCCCTCAAGTCTAATAATTGTAAGGCAGTTTGTCGTGTGCGTATCATGGCCACGCATGCTTATATCGCCTTTCCGTTTCTCTACCACGGTTGCGCCTTAAAACCACGGCGCTGCAAGTTTGCTTTCTTTTCCTTCCCTCTTCTCCGCCCTTAAACTGGCTCTCTTAACTACTACACGCAGAGGCAAGAAACAGCGCACGCTTTAGATCCTATAGATGAGATGAATATTTACAATTATTATTAGGGTTATAATTATATTCGAGTGCTGATTGCCGTGTTATAGTTTGTTAACGAAACTACCCGTCAATTCTAAATATTGTAAGGCAGTTTGTCGTGTGCGTATCATGGCCACGCATGCTTATATCGCCTTTCCGTTTCTCTACCACGGTTGCGCTTTAAAACCACGGCGCTGCAAGTTTGCTTTCCTTTCCTTCCCTCTTCTCCGCCCTTAAACTGACTCTCTTAACTACTACACGCAGAGACAAAGAAACAGCACGCGCATGCGATCGCATAGATGAGATGAATACATATATATAGAAAAGCATCAGTCATAGCTCTCGAAGTATAATATAATATAATATAGAATAGCACTCGAAGATAGCTATTGCGGCGGATAGCTTCCCACGCTATGCGTGCCGTCCTCGCACCTTTTAAAGCTTTTCCTGGACGCTAGAACTATACTATTCCTACGCAACCTTGAGCGATCGGAAAGCGCGTTTTCCACGCCTGGCCGGCGGAGAGGGGAGGCTTCGTTCCGGCCGCGAAGCTCTCCACATCCCCGTAAGGAGCCTGGTGGTGGTCTCGCGCTGACGATGCCCTCTCGGTGAGCGCATATTTCCCCCCTCATCTTTTAAGAGATTCAATACATACAAGCACTTGTCTCGCAAACCAGATTTATTTCAAGGGAATTTTCCACGTCTCAATTATTTCTCTCGTCGTATTCGAGTGCTCATTGCCGTGTTATAGTGTGTTAACGAAGCTTCCCCTCAAGTCTAAATATTGTAAGGCAGTTTGTCGTGTGCGTATCATGGCCGCGCATGCTTATATCGCCTTTCCGTTTCTCTACCACGGTTGCGCCTTAAAACCACGGCGCTGCAAGTTTGCTTTCTTTTCCTTCCCTCTTCTCCGCCCTTAAACTGGCTCTCTTAACTATTACAGGCAGAGGCAAGAAAGAGCGCGCGCTTTAGATCCTATATATGAGATGAATATTTACAATTATTATTAGGGTTATAATTATATTCGAGTGCTGATTGCCGTGTTATAGTTTGTTAACGAAACTACCCCTCAATTCTAAATATAGTAAGGCAGTTTGTCGTGTGCGTATCATGGCCACGCATGCTTATATCGCCTTTCCGTTTCTCTACCACGGTTGCGCTTTAAAACCACGGCGCTGCAAGTTTGCTTTCCTTTCCTTCCCTCTTCTCCGCCCTTAAACTGGCTCTCTTAACTACTACACGCAGAGACAAAGAAACAGCACGCGCATGCGATCGCATAGACGAGATGAATACATATATATAGAAAAGCATCAGTCTCGAAGTATAATATAATATAATATAGAATAGCTCTCGAAGATAGCTATTCCGGCGGCTAGCTTCCAACGCTATGCGTGCCGTCCTCGCACCTGTTAAAGCTTTTCCTGGACGCTAGAACTATACTATTCCTACGCAACCTTGAGCGATCGGAAAGCGCGTTTTCCACGCCTGGCCGGCGGAGAGGGGAGGCTTCGTTCCGGCCGCGAAGCTCTCCACATCCCCGTAAGGAGCCTGGTGGTGGTCTCGCGCTGACGATGCCCTCTCGGTGAGCGCATATTTCCCCCCTCATCTTTTAAGAGATTCAATACATACAAGCATTTCTCTCGCAAACTAGATTTATTTCAAGTAAATTTTCCACGTCTCAATTATTTCTCTCGTCGTATTCGAGTGCTCATTGCCGTGTTATAGTTTGTTAACGAAGCTTCCCCTCAAGTCTAAATATTGTAAGGCAGTTTGTCGTGTGCGTATCATGGCCACGCATGCTTATATCGCCTTTCCGTTTCTCTACCACGGTTGCGCCTTAAAACCACGGCGCTGCAAGTTTGCTTTCTTTTCCTTCCCTCTTCTCCGCCCTTAAACTGGCTCTCTTAACTACTACACGCAGAGGCAAGAAACAGCGCACGCTTTAGATCCTATAGATGAGATGAATATTTACAATTATTATTAGGGTTATAATTATATTCGAGTGCTGATTGCCGTGTTATAGTTTGTTAACGAAACTACCCGTCAATTCTAAATATTGTAAGGCAGTTTGTCGTGTGCGTATCATGGCCACGCATGCTTATATCGCCTTTCCGTTTCTCTACCACGGTTGCGCTTTAAAACCACGGCGCTGCAAGTTTGCTTTCCTTTCCTTCCCTCTTCTCCGCCCTTAAACTGACTCCCTTAACTACTACACGCAGAGACAAAGAAACAGCACGCGCATGCGATCGCATAGATGAGATGAATACATATATATAGAAAAGCATCAGTCATAGCTCTCGAAGTATAATATAATATAATATAGAATAGCTCTCGAAGATAGCTATTCCGGCGGCTAGCTTCCCACGCTATGCGTGCCGTCCTCGCACCTGTTAAAGCTTTTCCTGGACGCTAGAACTATACTATTCCTACGCAACCTTGAGCGATCGGAAAGCGCGTTTTCCACGCCTGGCCGGCGGAGAGGGGAGGCTTCGTTCCGGCCGCGAAGCTCTCCACATCCCCGTAAGGAGCCTGGTGGTGGTCTCGCGCTGACGATGCCCTCTCGGTGAGCGCATATTTCCCCCCTCATCTTTTAAGAGATTCAATACATACAAGCATTTGTCTCGCAAACCAGATTTATTTCAAGGGAATTTTCCACGTCTCAATTATTTCTCTCGTCGTATTCGAGTGCTCATTGCCGTGTTATAGTTTGTTAACGAAGCTTCCCCTCAAGTCTAAATATTGTAAGGCAGTTTGTCGTGTGCGTATCATGGCCACGCATGCTTATATCGCCTTTCCGTTTCTCTACCACGGTTGCGCCTTAAAACCACGGCGCTGCAAGTTTGCTTTCTTTTCCTTCCCTCTTCTCCGCCCTTAAACTGGCTCTCTTAACTATTACAGGCAGAGGCAAGAAAGAGCGCGCGCTTTAGATCCTATAAATGAGATGAATATTTACAATTATTATTAGGGTTATAATTATATTCGAGTGCTGATTGCCGTGTTATAGTTTGTTAACGAAACTACCCCTCAATTCTAAATATAGTAAGGCAGTTTGTCGTGTGCGTATCATGGCCACGCATGCTTATATCGCCTTTCCGTTTCTCTACCACGGTTGCGCTTTAAAACCACGGCGCTGCAAGTTTGCTTTCCTTTCCTTCCCTCTTCTCCGCCCTTAAACTGGCTCTCTTAACTACTACACGCAGAGACAAAGAAACAGCACGCGCATGCGATCGCATAGACGAGATGAATACATATATATAGAAAAGCATCAGTCTCGAAGTATAATATAATATAATATAGAATAGCTCTCGAAGATAGCTATTCCGGCGGCTAGCTTCCCACGCTATGCGTGCCGTCCTCGCACCTGTTAAAGCTTTTCCTGGACGCTAGAACTTTACTATTCCTACGCAACCTTGAGCGATCGGAAAGCGCGTTTTCCACGCCTGGCCGGCGGAGAGGGGAGGCTTCGTTCCGGCCGCGAAGCTCTCCACATCCCCGTAAGGAGCCTGGTGGTGGTCTCGCGCTGACGATGCCCTCTCGGTGAGCGCATATTTCCCCCCTCATCTTTTAAGAGATTCAATACATACAAGCATTTCTCTCGCAAACTAGATTTATTTCAAGTAAATTTTCCACGTCTCAATTATTTCTCTCGTCGTATTCGAGTGCTCATTGCCGTGTTATAGTTTGTTAACGAAGCTTCCCCTCAAGTCTAAATATTGTAAGGCAGTTTGTCGTGTGCGTATCATGGCCACGCATGCTTATATCGCCTTTCCGTTTCTCTACCACGGTTGCGCCTTAAAACCACGGCGCTGCAAGTTTGCTTCCTTTTCCTTCCCTCTTCTCTGCCCTTAAACTGGCTCTCTTAACTACTACACGCAGAGGCAAGAAACAGCGCACGCTTTAGATCCTATAGATGAGATGAATATTTACAATTATTATTAGGGTTATAATTATATTCGAGTGCTGATTGCCGTGTTATAGTTTGTTAACGAAACTACCCCTCAATTCTAAATATTGTAAGGCAGTTTGTCGTGTGCGTATCATGGCCACGCATGCTTATATCGCCTTTCCGTTCTCTACCACGGTTGCGCTTTAAAACCACGGCGCTGCAAGTTTGCTTTCCTTTCCTTCCCTCTTCTCCGCCCTTAAACTGGCTCTCTTAACTACTACACGCAGAGACAAAGAAACAGCACGCGCATGCGATCGCATAGATGAGATGAATACATATATATAGAAAAGCATCAGTCATAGCTCTCGAAGTATAATATAATATAATATAGAATAGCTCTCGAAGATAGCTATTCCGGCGGCTAGCTTCCCACGCTATGCGTGCCGTCCTCGCACCTGTTAAAGCTTTTCCTGGACGCTAGAACTATACTATTCCTACGCAACCTTGAGCGATCGGAAAGCGCGTTTTCCACGCCAGGCCGGCGGAGAGGGGAGGCTTCGTTCCGGCCGCGAAGCTCTCCACATCCCCGTAAGGAGCCTGGTGGTGGTCTCGCGCTGACGATGCCCTCTCGGTGAGCGCATATTTCCCCCCTCATCTTTTAAGAGATTCAATACAAACAAGCATTTGTCTCGCAAACCAGATTTATTTCAAGGGAATTTTCCACGTCTGAATTATTTCTCTCGTCGTATTCGAGTGCTCATTGCCGTGTTATAGTTTGTTAACGAAGCTTCCCCTCAAGTCTAAATATTGTAAGGCAGTTTGTCGTGTGCGTATCATGGCCACGCATGCTTATATCGCCTTTCCGTTTCTCTACCACGGTTGCGCCTTAAAACCACGGCGCTGCAAGTTTGCTTTCTTTTCCTTGCCTCTTCTCGCCCTTAAACTGGCTCTCTTAACTACTACACGCAGAGGCAAGAAACAGCGCGCGCTTTAGATCCTAAAGATGAGATGAATATTTACAATTATTATTAGGGTTATAATTATATTCGAGTGCTGATTGCCGTGTTATAGTTTGTTAACGAAACTACCCCTCAATTCTAAAAATTGTAAGGCAGTTTGTCGTGTGCGTAACATGGCCACGCATGCTTATATCGTCTTTCCGTTTCTCTACCGCGGTTGCGCTTTAAAACCACGGCGCTGCAAGTTTGCTTTCTTTTCCTTCCCTCTTCTCCGCCCTTAAACTGGCTCTCTTAACTATTACAGGCAGAGGCAAGAAAGAGCGCGCGCTTTAGATCCTATAAATGAGATGAATATTTACAATTATTATTAGGGTTATAATTATATTCGAGTGCTGATTGCCGTGTTATAGTTTGTTTACGAAACTACCCCTCAATTCTAAATATTGTAAGGCAGTTTGTAGTGTGCGTATCATGGCCACGCATGCTTATATCGCCTTTCCGTTTCTCTACCACGGTTGCGCTTTAAAACCACGCGCTGCAAGTTTGCTTTCCTTTCCTTCCCTCTTCTCCGCCCTTAAACTGGCTCTCTTAACTACTACACGCAGAGACAAAGAAACAGCACGCGCATGCGATCGCATAGACGAGATGAATACAAATATATAGAAAAGCATCAGTCATAGCTCTCGAAGTATAATATAATATAATATAGAATAGCTCTCGAAGATAGCTATTCCGGCGGCTAGCTTCCCACGCTATGCGTGCCGTCCTCGCACCTGTTAAAGCTTTTCCTGGACGCTAGAATTATACTATTCCTACGCAACCTTGAGCGATCGGAAAGCGCGTTTTCCACGCCTGGCCGGCGGAGAGGGGAGGCTTCGTTTCGGCCGCGAAGCTCTCCACATCCCCGTAAGGAGCCTGGTGGTGGTCTCGCGCTGACGATGCCCTCTCGGTGAGCGCATATTTCCCCCCTCATCTTTTAAGAGATTCAATACATACAAGCATTTGTCTCGCAAACCAGATTTATTTCAAGGGAATTTTCCACGTCTCAATTATTTCTCTCGTCGTATTCGAGTGCTCATTGCCGTGTTATAGTTTGTTAACGAAGCTTCCCCTCAAGTCTAAATATTGTAAGGCAGTTTGTCGTGTGCGTATCATGGCCACGCATGCTTATATCGCCTTTCCGTTTCTCTACCACGGTTGCGCCTTAAAACCACGGCGATGCAAGTTTGCTTTCTTTTCCTTCCCTCTTCTCCGCCCTTAAACTGGCTCTCTTAACTATTACAGGCAGAGGCAAGAAAGAGCGCGCGCTTTAGATCCTATAAATGAGATGAATATTTACAATTATTATTAGGGTTATAATTATATTCGAGTGCTGATTGCCGTGTTATAGTTTGTTTACGAAACTACCCCTCAATTCTAAATATTGTAAGGCAGTTTGTCGTGTGCGTATCATGGCCACGCATGCTTATATCGCCTTTCCGTTTCTCTACCACGGTTGCGCTTTAAAACCACGGCGCTGCAAGTTTGCTTTCCTTTCCTTCCCTCTTCTCCGCCCTTAAACAGACTCTCTTAACTACTACACGCAGAGACAAAGAAACAGCACGCGCATGCGATCGCATAGATGAGATGAATACATATATATAGAAAAGCATCAGTCATAGCTCTCGAAGTGTAATATAATATAATATAGAATAGCTCTCGAAGATAGCTATTCCGGCGGCTAGCTTCCCACGCTATGCGTGCCGTCCTCGCACCTGTTAAAGCTTTTCCTGGACGCTAGAACTATACTATTCCTACGCAACCTTGAGCGATCGGAAAGCGCGTTTTCCACGCCTGGCCGGCGGAGAGGGGAGGCTTCGTTCCGGCCGCGAAGCTCTCCACATCCCCGTAAGGAGCCTGGTGGTGGTCTCGCGCTGACGATGCCCTCTCGCTGAGCGCATATTTCCCCCCTCATCTTTTAAGAGATTCTATACATACAAGCATTTCTCTCGCAAACCAGATTTATTTCAAGTAAATTTTCCACGTCTCAATTATTTCTCTCGTCGTATTCGTGTGCTCATTGCCGTGTTATAGTTTGTTAACGAAGCTTCCCCTCAAGTCTAAATATTGTAAGGCAGTTTGTCGTGTGCGTATCATGGCCACGCATGCTTATATCGCCTTTCCGTTTCTCTACCACGGTTGCGCCTTAAAACCACGGCGCTGCAAGTTTGCTTTCTTTTCCTTCCCTCTTCTCCGCCCTTAAACTGGCTCTCTTAACTATTACAGGCAGAGGCAAGAAAGACCGCGCGCTTTAGATCATATAAATGAGATGAATATTTACAATTATTATTAGGGTTATAATTATATTCGAGTGCTGATTGCCGTGTTATAGTTTGTTAACGAAACTACCCCTCAATTCTAAATATTGTAAGGCAGTTTGTCGTGTGCGTATCATGGCCACGCATGCTTATATCGCCTTTCCGTTTCTCTACCACGGTTGCGCCTTAAAACCACGGCGCTGCAAGTTTGCTTTCTTTTCCTTCCCTCTTCTCCGCCCTTAAACTGGCTCTCTTAACTACTACACGCAGAGGCAAGAAACAGCGCACGCTTTAGATCCTATAGATGAGATGAATATTTACAATTATTATTAGGGTTATAATTATATTCGAGTGCTGATTGCCGTGTTATAGTTTGTTAACGAAACTACCCCTCAATTCTAAATATTGTAAGGCAGTTTGTCGTGTGCGTATCATGGCCACGCATGCTTATATCGCCTTTCCGTTCTCTACCACGGTTGCGCTTTAAAACCACGGCGCTGCAAGTTTGCTTTCCTTTCCTTCCCTCTTCTCCGCCCTTAAACTGGCTCTCTTAACTACTACACGCAGAGACAAAGAAACAGCACGCGCATGCGATCGCATAGATGAGATGAATACATATATATAGAAAAGCATCAGTCATAGCTCTCGAAGTATAATATAATATAATATAGAATAGCTCTCGAAGATAGCTATTCCGGCGGCTAGCTTCCCACGCTATGCGTGTCGTCCTCGCACCTGTTAAAGCTTTTCCTGGACGCTAGAACTATACTATTCCTACGCAACCTTGAGCGATCGGAAAGCGCGTTTTCCACGCCTGGCCGGCGGAGAGGGGAGGCTTCGTTCCGGCCGCGAAGCTCTCCACATCCCCGTAAGGAGCCTGGTGGTGGTCTCGCGCTGACGATGCCCTCTCGGTGAGCGCATATTTCCCCCCTCATCTTTTAAGAGATTCAATACAAACAAGCATTTGTCTCGCAAACCAGATTTATTTCAAGGGAATTTTCCACGTCTCAATTATTTCTCTCGTCGTATTCGAGTGCTCATTGCCGTGTTATAGTTTGTTAACGAAGCTTCCCCTCACGTCTAAATATTGTAAGGCAGTTTGTCGTGTGCGTATCATGGCCACGCATGCTTATATCGCCTTTCCGTTTCTCTACCACGGTTGCGCCTTAAAACCACGGCGCTGCAAGTTTACTTTCTTTTCCTTCCCTCTTCTCCGCCCTTAAACTGGCTCTCTTAACTATTACAGGCAGAGGCAAGAAAGAGCGCGCGCTTTAGATCCTATAAATGAGATGAATATTTACAATTATTATTAGGGTTATACTTATATTCGAGTGCTGATTGCCGTGTTATAGTTTGTTTACGAAACTACCCCTCAATTCTAAATATTGTAAGGCAGTTTGTCGTGTGCGTATCATGGCCACGCATGCTTATATCGCCTTTCCGTTTCTCTACCACGGTTGCGCTTTAAAACCACGGCGCTGCAAGTTTGCTTTCCTTTCCTTCCCTCTTTTCCGCCCTTAAACTGACTCTCTTAACTACTACACGCAGAGACAAAGAAACAGCACGCGCATGCGATCGCATAGATGAGATGAATACATATATATAGAAAAGCATCAGTCATAGCTCTCGAAGTATAATATAATATAATATAGAATAGCTCTCGAAGATAGCTTTTCCGGCGGCTAGCTTCCCACGCTATGCGTGCCGTCCTCGCACCTGTTAAAGCTTTTCCTGGACGCTAGAACTATACTATTCCTACGCAACCTTGAGCGATCGGAAAGCACGTTTTCCACGCCTGGCCGGCGGAGAGGGGAGGCTTCGTTCCGGCCGCGAAGCTCTCCACATCCCCGTAAGGAGCCTGGTGGTGGTCTCGCGCTGACGATGCCCTCTCGGTGAGCGCATATTTCCCCCCTCATCTTTTAAGAGATTCAATACATACAAGCATTTCTCTCGCAAACCAGATTTATTTCAAGTAAATTTTCCACGTCTCAATTATTTCTCTCGTCGTATTCGAGTGCTCATTGCCGTGTTATAGTTTGTTAACGAAGCTTCCCCTCAAGTCTAAATATTGTAAGGCAGTTTGTCGTGTGCGTATCATGGCCACGCATGCTTATATCGCCTTTCCGTTTCTCTACCACGGTTGCGCCTTAAAACCACGGCGCTGCAAGTTTGCTTTCTTTTCCTTCCCTCTTCTCCGCCCTTAAACTGGCTCTCTTAACTATTACAGGCAGAGGCAAGAAAGAGCGCGCGCTTTAGATCCTATAAATGAGATGAATATTTACAATTATTATTAGGGTTATAATTATATTCGAGTGCTGATTGCCGTGTTATAGTTTGTTAACGAAACTACCCCTCAATTCTAAATATTGTAAGGCAGTTTGTCGTGTGCGTATCATGGCCACGCATGCTTATATCGCCTTTCCGTTTCTCTACCACGGTTGCGCTTTAAAACCACGGCGCTGCAAGTTTGCTTTCCTTTCCCTCCCTCTTCTCCGCCCTTAAACTGGCTCTCTTAACTACTACACGCAGAGACAAAGAAACAGCACGCGCATGCGATCGCATAGACGAGATGAATACAAATATATAGAAAAGCATCAGTCATAGCTCTCGAAGTATAATATAATATAATATAGAATAGCTCTCGAAGATAGCTATTCCGGCGGCTATCTTCCCACGCTATGCGTGCCGTCCTCGCACCTGTTAAAGCTTTTCCTGGACGCTAGAACTATACTATTCCTACGCAACCTTGAGCGATCGGAAAGCGCGTTTTCCACGCCTGGCCGGCGGAGAGGGGAGGCTTCGTTCCGGCCGCGAAGCTCTCCACATCCCCGTAAGGAGCCTGGTGGTGGTCTCGCGCTGACGATGCCCTCTCGGTGAGCGCATATTTCCCCCCTCATCTTTTAAGAGATTCAATACATACAAGCATTTGTCTCGCAAACCAGATTTATTTCAAGGGAATTTTCCACGTCTCAATTATTTCTCTCGTCGTATTCGAGTGCTCATTGCCGTGTTATAGTTTGTTAACGAAGCTTCCCCTCAAGTCTAAATATTGTAAAGCAGTTTGTCGTGTGCGTATCATGGCCACGCATGCTTATATCGCCTTTCCGTTTCTCTACCACGGTTGCGCCTTAAAACCACGGCGCTGCAAGTTTGCTTTCTTTTCCTTCCCTCTTCTCCGCCCTTAAACTGGCTCTCTTAACTATTACAGGCAGAGGCAAGAAAGAGCGCGCGCTTTAGATCCTATAAATGAGATGAATATTTACAATTATTATTAGGGTTATAATTATATTCGAGTGCTGATTGCCGTGTTATAGTTTGTTAACGAAACTACCCCTCAATTCTAAATATTGTAAGGCAGTTTGTCGTGTGCGTATCATGGCCACGCATGCATATATCGCCTTTCCGTTTCTCTACCACGGTTGCGCTTTAAAACCACGCGCTGCAAGTTTGCTTTCCTTTCCTTCCCTCTTCTCCGCCCTTAAACTGGCTCTCTTAACTACTACACGCAGAGACAAAGAAACAGCACGCGCATGCGATCGCATAGACGAGATGAATACAAATATATAGAAAAGCATCAGTCATAGCTCTCGAAGTATAATATAATATAGAATAGCTCTCGAAGATAGCTCTTCCGGCGGCTAGCTTCCCACGCTATGCGTGCCGTCCTCGCACCTGTTAAAGCTTTTCCTGGACGCTAGAACTATACTATTCCTACGCAACCTTGAGTGATCGGAAAGCGCGTTTTCCACGCATGGCCGGGGGAGAGGGGAGGCTTCGTTCCGGCCGCGAAGCCCTCCACATCCCCGTAAGGAGCCTGGTGGTGGTCTCGCGCTGACGATGCCCTCTCGGTGAGCGCATATTTCCCCCCTCATCTTTTAAGAGATTCAATACATACAAGCATTTGTCGCGCAAACCAGAATTATTTCAAGGGAATTTTCCACGTCTCAATTATTTCTCTCGTCGTATTCGAGTGCTCATTGCCGTGTTATAGTTTGTTAACGAAGCTTCCCCTCAAGTCTAAATATTGTAAGGCAGTTTGTCGTGTGCGTATCATGGCCACGCATGCTTATATCGCCTTTCCGTTTCTCTACCACGGTTGCGCCTTAAAACCACGGCGATGCAAGTTTGCTTTCTTTTCCTTCCCTCTTCTCCGCCCTTAAACTGGCTCTCTTAACTACTACACGCAGAGGCAAGAAACAGCGCACGCTTTAGATCCTATAGATGAGATGAATATTTACAATTATTATTAGGGTTATAATTATATTCGAGTGCTGATTGCCGTGTTATAGTTTGTTAACGAAACTACCCCTCAATTCTAAATATTGTAAGGCAGTTTGTCGTGTGCGTATCATGGCCACGCATGCTTATATCGCCTTTCCGTTCTCTACCACGGTTGCGCTTTAAAACCACGGCGCTGCAAGTTTGCTTTCCTTTCCTTCCCTCTTCTCCGCCCTTAAACTGGCTCTCTTAACTACTACACGCAGAGACAAAGAAACAGCACGCGCATGCGATCGCATAGATGAGATGAATACATATATATAGAAAAGCATCAGTCATAGCTCTCGAAGTATAATATAATATAATATAGAATAGCTCTCGAAGATAGCTATTCCGGCGGCTAGCTTCCCACGCTATGCGTGTCGTCCTCGCACCTGTTAAAGCTTTTCCTGGACGCTAGAACTATACTATTCCTACGCAACCTTGAGCGATCGGAAAGCGCGTTTTCCACGCCTGGCCGGCGGAGAGGGGAGGCTTCGTTCCGGCCGCGAAGCTCTCCACATCCCCGTAAGGAGCCTGGTGGTGGTCTCGCGCTGACGATGCCCTCTCGGTGAGCGCATATTTCCCCCCTCATCTTTTAAGAGATTCAATACAAACAAGCATTTGTCTCGCAAACCAGATTTATTTCAAGGGAATTTTCCACGTCTCAATTATTTCTCTCGTCGTATTCGAGTGCTCATTGCCGTGTTATAGTTTGTTAACGAAGCTTCCCCTCACGTCTAAATATTGTAAGGCAGTTTGTCGTGTGCGTATCATGGCCACGCATGCTTATATCGCCTTTCCGTTTCTCTACCACGGTTGCGCCTTAAAACCACGGCGCTGCAAGTTTACTTTCTTTTCCTTCCCTCTTCTCCGCCCTTAAACTGGCTCTCTTAACTATTACAGGCAGAGGCAAGAAAGAGCGCGCGCTTTAGATCCTATAAATGAGATGAATATTTACAATTATTATTAGGGTTATACTTATATTCGAGTGCTGATTGCCGTGTTATAGTTTGTTTACGAAACTACCCCTCAATTCTAAATATTGTAAGGCAGTTTGTCGTGTGCGTATCATGGCCACGCATGCTTATATCGCCTTTCCGTTTCTCTACCACGGTTGCGCTTTAAAACCACGGCGCTGCAAGTTTGCTTTCCTTTCCTTCCCTCTTTTCCGCCCTTAAACTGACTCTCTTAACTACTACACGCAGAGACAAAGAAACAGCACGCGCATGCGATCGCATAGATGAGATGAATACATATATATAGAAAAGCATCAGTCATAGCTCTCGAAGTATAATATAATATTATATAGAATAGCTCTCGAAGATAGCTTTTCCGGCGGCTAGCTTCCCACGCTATGCGTGCCGTCCTCGCACCTGTTAAAGCTTTTCCTGGACGCTAGAACTATACTATTCCTACGCAACCTTGAGCGATCGGAAAGCACGTTTTCCACGCCTGGCCGGCGGAGAGGGGAGGCTTCGTTCCGGCCGCGAAGCTCTCCACATCCCCGTAAGGAGCCTGGTGGTGGTCTCGCGCTGACGATGCCCTCTCGGTGAGCGCATATTTCCCCCCTCATCTTTTAAGAGATTCAATACATACAAGCATTTCTCTCGCAAACCAGATTTATTTCAAGTAAATTTTCCACGTCTCAATTATTTCTCTCGTCGTATTCGAGTGCTCATTGCCGTGTTATAGTTTGTTAACGAAGCTTCCCCTCAAGTCTAAATATTGTAAGGCAGTTTGTCGTGTGCGTATCATGGCCACGCATGCTTATATCGCCTTTCCGTTTCTCTACCACGGTTGCGCCTTAAAACCACGGCGCTGCAAGTTTGCTTTCTTTTCCTTCCCTCTTCTCCGCACTTAAACTGGCTCTCTTAACTATTACAGGCAGAGGCAAGAAAGAGCGCGCGCTTTAGATCCTATAAATGAGATGAATATTTACAATTATTATTAGGGTTATAATTATATTCGAGTGCTGATTGCCGTGTTATAGTTTGTTAACGAAACTACCCCTCAATTCTAAATATTGTAAGGCAGTTTGTCGTGTGCGTATCATGGCCACGCATGCTTATATCGCCTTTCCGTTTCTCTACCACGGTTGCGCTTTAAAACCACGGCGCTGCAAGTTTGCTTTCCTTTCCCTCCCTCTTCTCCGCCCTTAAACTGGCTCTCTTAACTACTACACGCAGAGACAAAGAAACAGCACGCGCATGCGATCGCATAGACGAGATGAATACAAATATATAGAAAAGCATCAGTCATAGCTCTCGAAGTATAATATAATATAATATAGAATAGCTCTCGAAGATAGCTATTCCGGCGGCTAGCTTCCCACGCTATGCGTGCCGTCCTCGCACCTGTTAAAGCTTTTCCTGGACGCTAGAACTATACTATTCCTACGCAACCTTGAGCGATCGGAAAGCGCGTTTTCCACGCCTGGCCGGCGGAGAGGGGAGGCTTCGTTCCGGCCGCGAAGCTCTCCACATCCCCGTAAGGAGCCTGGTGGTGGTCTCGCGCTGACGATGCCCTCTCGGTGAGCGCATATTTCCCCCCTCATCTTTTAAGAGATTCAATACATACAAGCATTTGTCTCGCAAACCAGATTTATTTCAAGGGAATTTTCCACGTCTCAATTATTTCTCTCGTCGTATTCGAGTGCTCATTGCCGTGTTATAGTTTGTTAACGAAGCTTCCCCTCAAGTCTAAATATTGTAAGGCAGTTTGTCGTGTGCGTATCATGGCCACGCATGCTTATATCGCCTTTCCGTTTCTCTACCACGGTTGCGCCTTAAAACCACGGCGCTGCAAGTTTGCTTTCTTTTCCTTCCCTCTTCTCCGCCCTTAAACTGGCTCTCTTAACTATTACAGGCAGAGGCAAGAAAGAGCGCGCGCTTTAGATCCTATAAATGAGATGAATATTTACAATTATTATTAGGGTTATAATTATATTCGAGTGCTGATTGCCGTGTTATAGTTTGTTAACGAAACTACCCCTCAATTCTAAATATTGTAAGGCAGTTTGTCGTGTGCGTATCATGGCCACGCATGCATATATCGCCTTTCCGTTTCTCTACCACGGTTGCGCTTTAAAACCACGCGCTGCAAGTTTGCTTTCCTTTCCTTCCCTCTTCTCCGCCCTTAAACTGGCTCTCTTAACTACTACACGCAGAGACAAAGAAACAGCACGCGCATGCGATCGCATAGACGAGATGAATACAAATATATAGAAAAGCATCAGTCATAGCTCTCGAAGTATAATATAATATAGAATAGCTCTCGAAGATAGCTCTTCCGGCGGCTAGCTTCCCACGCTATGCGTGCCGTCCTCGCACCTGTTAAAGCTTTTCCTGGACGCTAGAACTATACTATTCCTACGCAACCTTGAGTGATCGGAAAGCGCGTTTTCCACGCATGGCCGGGGGAGACGGGAGGCTTCGTTCCGGCCGCGAAGCTCTCCACATCCCCGTAAGGAGCCTGGTGGTGGTCTCGCGCTGACGATGCCCTCTCGGTGAGCGCATATTTCCCCCCTCATCTTTTAAGAGATTCAATACATACAAGCATTTGTCTCGCAAACCAGAATTATTTCAAGGGAATTTTCCACGTCTCAATTATTTCTCTCGTCGTATTCGAGTGCTCATTGCCGTGTTATAGTTTGTTAACGAAGCTTCCCCTCAAGTCTAAATATTGTAAGGCAGTTTGTCGTGTGCGTATCATGGCCACGCATGCTTATATCGCCTTTCCGTTTCTCTACCACGGTTGCGCCACAAAAACCACGGCGATGCAAGTTTGCTTTCTTTTCCTTCCCTCTTCTCCGCCCTTAAACTGGCTCTCTTAACTACTACACGCAGAGGCAAGAAACAGCGCACGCTTTAGATCCTATAGATGAGATGAATATTTACAATTATTATTAGGGTTATAATTATATTCGAGTGCTGATTGCCGTGTTATAGTTTGTAACGAAACTACCCCTCAATTCTAAATATTGTAAGGCAGTTTGTCGTGTGCGTATCATGGCCACGCATGCTTATATCGCCTTTCCGTTCTCTACCACGGTTGCGCTTTAAAACCACGGCGCTGCAAGTTTGCTTTCCTTTCCTTCCCTCTTCTCCGCCCTTAAACTGGCTCTCTTAACTACTACACGCAGAGACAAAGAAACAGCACGCGCATGCGATCCCATAGATGAGATGAATACATATATATAGAAAAGCATCAGTCATAGCTCTCGAAGTATAATATAATATAATATAGAATAGCTCTCGAAGATAGCTATTCCGGCGGCTAGCTTCCCACGCTATGCGTGCCGTCCTCGCACCTGTTAAAGCTTTTCCTGGACGCCAGAACTATACTATTCCTACGCAACCTTGAGCGATCGGAAAGCGCGTTTTCCACGCCTGGCCGGCGGACAGGGGAGGCTTCGTTCCGGCCGCGAAGCTCTCCACATCCCTGTAAGGAGCCTGATGGTGGTCTCGCGCTGACGATGCCCTCTCGGTGAGCGCATATTTCCCCCCTCATCTTTTAAGAGATTCAATACAAACAAGCATTTGTCTCGCAAACCAGATTTATTTCAAGGGAATTTTCCACGTCTCAATTATTTCTCTCGTCGTATTCGAGTGCTCATTGCCGTGTTATAGTTTGTTAACGAAGCTTCCCCTCACGTCTAAATATTGTAAGGCAGTTTGTCGTGTGCGTATCATGGCCACGCATGCTTATATCGCCTTTCCGTTTCTCTACCACGGTTGCGCCTTAAAACCACGGCGCTGCAAGTTTACTTTCTTTTCCTTCCCTCTTCTCCGCCCTTAAACTGGCTCTCTTAACTATTACAGGCAGAGGCAAGAAAGAGCGCGCGCTTTAGATCCTATAAATGAGATGAATATTTACAATTATTATTAGGGTTATACTTATATTCGAGTGCTGATTGCCGTGTTATAGTTTGTTTACGAAACTACCCCTCAATTCTAAATATTGTAAGGCAGTTTGTCGTGTGCGTATCATGGCCACGCATGCTTATATCGCCTTTCCGTTTCTCTACCACGGTTGCGCTTTAAAACCACGGCGCTGCAAGTTTGCTTTCCTTTCCTTCCCTCTTTTCCGCCCTTAAACTGACTCTCTTAACTACTACACGCAGAGACAAAGAAACAGCACGCGCATGCGATCGCATAGATGAGATGAATACATATATATAGAAAAGCATCAGTCATAGCTCTCGAAGTATAATATAATATTATATAGAATAGCTCTCGAAGATAGCTTTTCCGGCGGCTAGCTTCCCACGCTATGCGTGCCGTCCTCGCACCTGTTAAAGCTTTTCCTGGACGCTAGAACTATACTATTCCTACGCAACCTTGAGCGATCGGAAAGCACGTTTTCCACGCCTGGCCGGCGGAGAGGGGAGGCTTCGTTCCGGCCGCGAAGCTCTCCACATCCCCGTAAGGAGCCTGGTGGTGGTCTCGCGCTGACGATGCCCTCTCGGTGAGCGCATATTTCCCCCCTCATCTTTTAAGAGATTCAATACATACAAGCATTTCTCTCGCAAACCAGATTTATTTCAAGTAAATTTTCCACGTCTCAATTATTTCTCTCGTCGTATTCGAGTGCTCATTGCCGTGTTATAGTTTGTTAACGAAGCTTCCCCTCAAGTCTAAATATTGTAAGGCAGTTTGTCGTGTGCGTATCATGGCCACGCATGCTTATATCGCCTTTCCGTTTCTCTACCACGGTTGCGCCTTAAAACCACGGCGCTGCAAGTTTGCTTTCTTTTCCTTCCCTCTTCTCCGCACTTAAACTGGCTCTCTTAACTATTACAGGCAGAGGCAAGAAAGAGCGCGCGCTTTAGATCCTATAAATGAGATGAATATTTACAATTATTATTAGGGTTATAATTATATTCGAGTGCTGATTGCCGTGTTATAGTTTGTTAACGAAACTACCCCTCAATTCTAAATATTGTAAGGCAGTTTGTCGTGTGCGTATCATGGCCACGCATGCTTATATCGCCTTTCCGTTTCTCTACCACGGTTGCGCTTTAAAACCACGGCGCTGCAAGTTTGCTTTCCTTTCCCTCCCTCTTCTCCGCCCTTAAACTGGCTCTCTTAACTACTACACGCAGAGACAAAGAAACAGCACGCGCATGCGATCGCATAGACGAGATGAATACAAATATATAGAAAAGCATCAGTCATAGCTCTCGAAGTATAATATAATATAATATAGAATAGCTCTCGAAGATAGCTATTCCGGCGGCTAGCTTCCCACGCTATGCGTGCCGTCCTCGCACCTGTTAAAGCTTTTCCTGGACGCTAGAACTATACTATTCCTACGCAACCTTGAGCGATCGGAAAGCGCGTTTTCCACGCCTGGCCGGCGGAGAGGGGAGGCTTCGTTCCGGCCGCGAAGCTCTCCACATCCCCGTAAGGAGCCTGGTGGTGGTCTCGCGCTGACGATGCCCTCTCGGTGAGCGCATATTTCCCCCCTCATCTTTTAAGAGATTCAATACATACAAGCATTTGTCTCGCAAACCAGATTTATTTCAAGGGAATTTTCCACGTCTCAATTATTTCTCTCGTCGTATTCGAGTGCTCATTGCCGTGTTATAGTTTGTTAACGAAGCTTCCCCTCAAGTCTAAATATTGTAAGGCAGTTTGTCGTGTGCGTATCATGGCCACGCATGCTTATATCGCCTTTCCGTTTCTCTACCACGGTTGCGCCTTAAAACCACGGCGCTGCAAGTTTGCTTTCTTTTCCTTCCCTCTTCTCCGCCCTTAAACTGGCTCTCTTAACTATTACAGGCAGAGGCAAGAAAGAGCGCGCGCTTTAGATCCTATAAATGAGATGAATATTTACAATTATTATTAGGGTTATAATTATATTCGAGTGCTGATTGCCGTGTTATAGTTTGTTAACGAAACTACCCCTCAATTCTAAATATTGTAAGGCAGTTTGTCGTGTGCGTATCATGGCCACGCATGCATATATCGCCTTTCCGTTTCTCTACCACGGTTGCGCTTTAAAACCACGCGCTGCAAGTTTGCTTTCCTTTCCTTCCCTCTTCTCCGCCCTTAAACTGGCTCTCTTAACTACTACACGCAGAGACAAAGAAACAGCACGCGCATGCGATCGCATAGACGAGATGAATACAAATATATAGAAAAGCATCAGTCATAGCTCTCGAAGTATAATATAATATAGAATAGCTCTCGAAGATAGCTCTTCCGGCGGCTAGCTTCCCACGCTATGCGTGCCGTCCTCGCACCTGTTAAAGCTTTTCCTGGACGCTAGAACTATACTATTCCTACGCAACCTTGAGTGATCGGAAAGCGCGTTTTCCACGCATGGCCGGGGGAGACGGGAGGCTTCGTTCCGGCCGCGAAGCTCTCCACATCCCCGTAAGGAGCCTGGTGGTGGTCTCGCGCTGACGATGCCCTCTCGGTGAGCGCATATTTCCCCCCTCATCTTTTAAGAGATTCAATACATACAAGCATTTGTCTCGCAAACCAGAATTATTTCAAGGGAATTTTCCACGTCTCAATTATTTCTCTCGTCGTATTCGAGTGCTCATTGCCGTGTTATAGTTTGTTAACGAAGCTTCCCCTCAAGTCTAAATATTGTAAGGCAGTTTGTCGTGTGCGTATCATGGCCACGCATGCTTATATCGCCTTTCCGTTTCTCTACCACGGTTGCGCCACAAAAACCACGGCGATGCAAGTTTGCTTTCTTTTCCTTCCCTCTTCTCCGCCCTTAAACTGGCTCTCTTAACTACTACACGCAGAGGCAAGAAACAGCGCACGCTTTAGATCCTATAGATGAGATGAATATTTACAATTATTATTAGGGTTATAATTATATTCGAGTGCTGATTGCCGTGTTATAGTTTGTAACGAAACTACCCCTCAATTCTAAATATTGTAAGGCAGTTTGTCGTGTGCGTATCATGGCCACGCATGCTTATATCGCCTTTCCGTTCTCTACCACGGTTGCGCTTTAAAACCACGGCGCTGCAAGTTTGCTTTCCTTTCCTTCCCTCTTCTCCGCCCTTAAACTGGCTCTCTTAACTACTACACGCAGAGACAAAGAAACAGCACGCGCATGCGATCCCATAGATGAGATGAATACATATATATAGAAAAGCATCAGTCATAGCTCTCGAAGTATAATATAATATAATATAGAATAGCTCTCGAAGATAGCTATTCCGGCGGCTAGCTTCCCACGCTATGCGTGCCGTCCTCGCACCTGTTAAAGCTTTTCCTGGACGCCAGAACTATACTATTCCTACGCAACCTTGAGCGATCGGAAAGCGCGTTTTCCACGCCTGGCCGGCGGACAGGGGAGGCTTCGTTCCGGCCGCGAAGCTCTCCACATCCCTGTAAGGAGCCTGATGGTGGTCTCGCGCTGACGATGCCCTCTCGGTGAGCGCATATTTCCCCCCTCATCTTTTAAGAGATTCAATACAAACAAGCATTTGTCTCGCAAACCAGATTTATTTCAAGGGAATTTTCCACGTCTCAATTATTTCTCTCGTCGTATTCGAGTGCTCATTGCCGTGTTATAGTTTGTTAACGAAGCTTCCCCTCAAGTCTAAATATTGTAAGGCAGTTTGTCGTGTGCGTATCATGGCCACGCATGCTTATATCGCCTTTCCGTTTCTCTACCACGGTTGCGCCTTAAAACCACGGCGCTGCAAGTTTGCTTTCTTTTCCTTGCCTCTTCTCGCCCTTAAACTGGCTCTCTTAACTGCTACACGCAGAGGCAAGAAACAGCGCGCGCTTTAGATCCTAAAGATGAGATGAATATTTACAATTATTATTAGGGTTATAATTATATTAGAGTGCTGATTGCCGTGTTATAGTTTGTTAACGAAACTACCCCTCAATTCTAAAAATTGTAAGGCAGTTTGTCGTGTGCGTAACATAGCCACGCATGCTTATATCGTCTTTCCGTTTCTCTACCACGGTTATGCTTTAAAACCACGGCGCTGCAAGTTTGCTTTCCTTTCCTTCCCTCTTCTCCGCCCTTAAACTGGCTCTCTTAACTACTACACGCAGAGACAAAGAAACAGCACGCGCATGCGATCGCATAGATGAGATGAATACATATATATAGAAAAGCATCAGTCATAGCTCTCGAAGTATAATATAATATAATATAGAATAGCTCTCGAAGATAGCTATTCCGGCGGCTAGCTTCCCACGCTATGCGTGCCGTCCTCGCACCTGTTAAAGCTTTTCCAGGACACTAGAACTATACTATTCCTACGCAACCTTGAGCGATCGGAAAGCGCGTTTTCCACGCCTGGCCGGCGGAGAGGGGAGGCTTCGTTCCGGCCGCGAAGCTCTCCACATCCCCGTAAGGAGCCTGGTGGTGGTCTCGCGCTGACGATGCCCTCTCGGTGAGCGCATATTTCCCCCCTCATCTTTTAAGAGATTCAATACATAAAAACATTTGTCTCGCAAACCAGATTTATTTCAAGGGAATTTTCCACGTCTCAATTATTTCTCTCGTCGTATTCGAGTGCTCCTTACCGTGTTATAGTTTGTTAACGAAGCTTCCCCTCAAGTCTAAATATTGTAAGGCAGTTTGTCGTGTGCGTATCATGGCCACGCATGCTTATATCGCCTTTCCGTTTCTCTACCACGGTTGCGCCTTAAAACCACGGCGCTGCAAGTTTGCTTTCTTTTCCTTGCCTCTTCTCCGCCCTTAAACTGGCTCTCTTAACTACTACACGCAGAGGCAAGAAACAGCGCGCGCTTTAGATCCTAAAGATGAGATGAATATTTACAATTATTATTAGGGTTATAATTATATTCGAGTGCTGATTGCCGTGTTATAGTTTGTTAACGAAACTACCCCTCAATTCTAAAAATTTTAAGGCAGTTTGTCGTGTGCGTAACATGGCCACGCATGCTTATATCGTCTTTCCGTTTCTCTACCACGGTTGCGCTTTAAAACCACGGCGCTGCAAGTTTGCTTTCCTTTCCTTCCCTCTTCTCCGCCCTTAAACTGGCTCTCTTAACTACTACACGCAGAAACAAAGAAACAGCACGCGCATGCGATCGCATAGATGAGATGAATACATATATATAGAAAAATAGCTCTCGAAGTCTAATATAATATAATATAGAATAGCTCTCGAAGATAGCTATTCCGGCGGCTAGCTTCCCACGCTATGCGTGCCGTCCTCGCACCTGTTAAAGCTTTTCCTGGACGCTAGAACTATACTATTCCTATGCAACCTTGTGCGATCGCAAAGCGCGTTTTCCACGCCTGGCCGGCGGAGAGGGGAGGCTTCGTTCCGGCCGCGAAGCTCTCCACATCCCCGTAAGGAGCCTGGTGGTGGTCTCGCGCTGACGATGCCCTCTCGGTGAGCGCATATTTCCCCCCTCATCTTTTAAGAGATTCAATACAAACAAGCATTTGTCTCGCAAACCAGATTTATTTCAAGGGAATTTTCCACGTCTCAATTATTTCTCTCGTCGTATTCGAGTGCTCATTGCCGTGTTATAGTTTGTTAACGAAGCTTCCCCTCAAGTCTAAATATTGTAAGGCAGTTTGTCGTGTGCGTATCATGGCCACGCATGCTTATATCGCCTTTCCGTTTCTCTGCCACGGTTGCGCCTTAAAACCACGGCGCTGCAAGTTTGCTTTCTTTTCCTTGCCTCTTCTCGCCCTTAAACTGGCTCTCTTAACTACTACACGCAGAGGCAAGAAACAGCGCGCGCTTTAGATCCTAAAGATGAGATGAATATTTACAATTATTATTAGGGTTATAATTATATTAGAGTGCTGATTGCCGTGTTATAGTTTGTTAACGAAACTACCCCTCAATTCTAAAAATTGTAAGGCAGTTTGTCGTGTGCGTAACATAGCCACGCATGCTTATATCGTCTTTCCGTTTCTCTACCACGGTTGCGCTTTAAAACCACGGCGCTGCAAGTTTGCTTTCCCTTCCTTCCCTCTTCTCCGCCCTTAAACTGGCTCTCTTAACTACTACACGCAGAGACAAAGAAACAGCACGCGCATGCGATCGCATAGATGAGATGAATACATATATATAGAAAAGCATCAGTCATAGCTCTCGAAGTATAATATAATATAATATAGAATAGCTCTCGAAGATAGCTATTCCGGCGGCTAGCTTCCCACGCTATGCGTGCCGTCCTCGCACCTGTTAAAGCTTTTCCTGGACGCTAGAACTATACTATTCCTACGCAACCTTGAGCGATCGGAAAGCGCGTTTTCCACGCCTGGCCGGCGGAGGGGGGAGGCTTCGTTCCGGCCGCGAAGCTCTCCACATCCCCGTAAGGAGCCTGGTGGTGGTCTCGCGCTGACGATGCCCTCTCGGTGAGCGCATATTTCCCCCCTCATCTTTTAAGAGATTCAATACATACAAGCATTTGTCTCGCAAACCAGATTTATTTCAAGGGAATTTTCCACGTCTCAATTATTTCTCTCGTCGTATTCGAGTGCTCATTGCCGTGTTATAGTTTGTTAACGAAGCTTCCCCTCAAGTCTAAATATTGTAAGGCAGTTTGTCGTGTGCGTATCATGGCCACGCATGCTTATATCGCCTTTCCGTTTCTCTACCACGGTTGCGCCTTAAAACCACGGCGCTGCAAGTTTGCTTTCTTTTCCTTCCCTCTTCTCCGCCCTTAAACTGGCTCTCTTAACTATTACAGGCAGAGGCAAGAAAGAGCGCGCGCTTTAGATCCTATAAATGAGATGAATATTTACAATTATTATTAGGGTTATAATTATATTCGAGTGCTGATTGCCGTGTTATAGTTTGTTAACGAAACTACCCCTCAATTCTAAATATTGTAAGGCAGTTTGTCGTGTGCGTATCATGGCCACGCATGCATATATCGCCTTTCCGTTTCTCTACCACGGTTGCGCTTTAAAACCACGCGCTGCAAGTTTGCTTTCCTTTCCTTCCCTCTTCTCCGCCCTTAAACTGGCTCTCTTAACTACTACACGCAGAGACAAAGAAACAGCACGCGCATGCGATCGCATAGACGAGATGAATACAAATATATAGAAAAGCATCAGTCATAGCTCTCGAAGTATAATATAATATAGAATAGCTCTCGAAGATAGCTCTTCCGGCGGCTAGCTTCCCACGCTATGCGTGCCGTCCTCGCACCTGTTAAAGCTTTTCCTGGACGCTAGAACTATACTATTCCTACGCAACCTTGAGTGATCGGAAAGCGCGTTTTCCACGCATGGCCGGGGGAGACGGGAGGCTTCGTTCCGGCCGCGAAGCTCTCCACATCCCCGTAAGGAGCCTGGTGGTGGTCTCGCGCTGACGATGCCCTCTCGGTGAGCGCATATTTCCCCCCTCATCTTTTAAGAGATTCAATACATACAAGCATTTGTCTCGCAAACCAGAATTATTTCAAGGGAATTTTCCACGTCTCAATTATTTCTCTCGTCATATTCGAGTGCTCATTGCCGTGTTATAGTTTGTTAACGAAGCTTCCCCTCAAGTCTAAATATTGTAAGGCAGTTTGTCGTGTGCGTATCATGGCCACGCATGCTTATATCGCCTTTCCGTTTCTCTACCACGGTTGCGCCTTAAAACCACGGCGCTGCAAGTTTGCTTTCTTTTCCTTGCCTCTTCTCGCCCTTAAACTGGCTCTCTTAACTGCTACACGCAGAGGCAAGAAACAGCGCGCGCTTTAGATCCTAAAGATGAGATGAATATTTACAATTATTATTAGGGTTATAATTATATTAGAGTGCTGATTGCCGTGTTATAGTTTGTTAACGAAACTACCCCTCAATTCTAAAAATTGTAAGGCAGTTTGTCGTGTGCGTAACATAGCCACGCATGCTTATATCGTCTTTCCGTTTCTCTACCACGGTTGCGCTTTAAAACCACGGCGCTGCAAGTTTGCTTTCCTTTCCTTCCCTCTTCTCCGCCCTTAAACTGGCTCTCTTAACTACTACACGCAGAGACAAAGAAACAGCACGCGCATGCGATCGCATAGATGAGATGAATACATATATATAGAAAAGCATCAGTCATAGCTCTCGAAGTATAATATAATATAATATAGAATAGCTCTCGAAGATAGCTATTCCGGCGGCTAGCTTCCCACGCTATGCGTGCCGTCCTCGCACCTGTTAAAGCTTTTCCAGGACACTAGAACTATACTATTCCTACGCAACCTTGAGCGATCGGAAAGCGCGTTTTCCACGCCTGGCCGGCGGAGAGGGGAGGCTTCGTTCCGGCCGCGAAGCTCTCCACATCCCCGTAAGGAGCCTGGTGGTGGTCTCGCGCTGACGATGCCCTCTCGGTGAGCGCATATTTCCCCCCTCATCTTTTAAGAGATTCAATACATAAAAACATTTGTCTCGCAAACCAGATTTATTTCAAGGGAATTTTCCACGTCTCAATTATTTCTCTCGTCGTATTCGAGTGCTCCTTACCGTGTTATAGTTTGTTAACGAAGCTTCCCCTCAAGTCTAAATATTGTAAGGCAGTTTGTCGTGTGCGTATCATGGCCACGCATGCTTATATCGCCTTTCCGTTTCTCTACCACGGTTGCGCCTTAAAACCACGGCGCTGCAAGTTTGCTTTCTTTTCCTTGCCTCTTCTCCGCCCTTAAACTGGCTCTCTTAACTACTACACACAGAGGCAAGAAACAGCGCGCGCTTTAGATCCTAAAGATGAGATGAATATTTACAATTATTATTAGGGTTATAATTATATTCGAGTGCTGATTGCCGTGTTATAGTTTGTTAACGAAACTACCCCTCAATTCTAAAAATTGTAAGGCAGTTTGTCGTGTGCGTAACATGGCCACGCATGCTTATATCGTCTTTCCGTTTCTCTACCACGGTTGCGCTTTAAAACCACGGCGCTGCAAGTTTGCTTTCCTTTCCTTCCCTCTTCTCCGCCCTTAAACTGGCTCTCTTAACTACTACACGCAGAAACAAAGAAACAGCACGCGCATGCGATCGCATAGATGAGATGAATACATATATATAGAAAAATAGCTCTCGAAGTCTAATATAATATAATATAGAATAGCTCTCGAAGATAGCTATTCCGGCGGCTAGCTTCCCACGCTATGCGTGCCGTCCTCGCACCTGTTAAAGCTTTTCCTGGACGCTAGAACTATACTATTCCTATGCAACCTTGTGCGATCGCAAAGCGCGTTTTCCACGCCTGGCCGGCGGAGAGGGGAGGCTTCGTTCCGGCCGCGAAGCTCTCCACATCCCCGTAAGGAGCCTGGTGGTGGTCTCGCGCTGACGATGCCCTCTCGGTGAGCGCATATTTCCCCCCTCATCTTTTAAGAGATTCAATACAAACAAGCATTTGTCTCGCAAACCAGATTTATTTCAAGGGAATTTTCCACGTCTCAATTATTTCTCTCGTCGTATTCGAGTGCTCATTGCCGTGTTATAGTTTGTTAACGAAGCTTCCCCTCAAGTCTAAATATTGTAAGGCAGTTTGTCGTGTGCGTATCATGGCCACGCATGCTTATATCGCCTTTCCGTTTCTCTACCACGGTTGCGCCTTAAAACCACGGCGCTGCAAGTTTGCTTTCTTTTCCTGGCCTCTTCTCGCCCTTAAACTGGCTCTCTTAACTACTACACGCAGAGGCAAGAAACAGCGCGCGCTTTAGATCCTAAAGATGAGATGAATATTTACAATTATTATTAGGGTTATAATTATATTAGAGTGCTGATTGCCGTGTTATAGTTTGTTAACGAAACTACCCCTCAATTCTAAAAATTGTAAGGCAGTTTGTCGTGTGCGTAACATAGCCACGCATGCTTATATCGTCTTTCCGTTTCTCTACCACGGTTGCGCTTTAAAACCACGGCGCTGCAAGTTTGCTTTCCCTTCCTTCCCTCTTCTCCGCCCTTAAACTGGCTCTCTTAACTACTACACGCAGAGACAAAGAAACAGCACGCGCATGCGATCGCATAGATGAGATGAATACATATATATAGAAAAGCATCAGTCATAGCTCTCGAAGTATAATATAATATAATATAGAATAGCTCTCGAAGATAGCTATTCCGGCGGCTAGCTTCCCACGCTATGCGTGCCGTCCTCGCACCTGTTAAAGCTTTTCCTGGACGCTAGAACTATACTATTCCTACGCAACCTTGAGCGATCGGAAAGCGCGTTTTCCACGCCTGGCCGGCGGAGAGGGGAGGCTTCGTTCCGGCCGCGAAGCTCTCCACATCCCCGTAAGGAGCCTGGTGGTGGTCTCGCGCTGACGATGCCCTCTCGGTGAGCGCATATTTTCCCCCTCATCTTTTAAGAGATTCAATACATACAAGCATTTGTCTCGCAAACCAGATTTATTTCAAGGGAATTTTCCACGTCTCAATTATTTCTCTCGTCGTATTCGAGTGCTCATTGCCGTGTTATAGTTTGTTAACGAAGCTTCCCCTCAAGTCTAAATATTGTAAGGCAGTTTGTCGTGTGCGTATCATGGCCACGCATGCTTATATCGCCTTTCCGTTTCTCTACCACGGTTGCGCCTTAAAACCACGGCGCTGCAAGTTTGCTTTCTTTTCCTTCCATCTTCTCCGCCCTTAAACTGGCTCTCTTAACTACTACACGCAGAGGCAAGAAACAGCGCGCGCTTTAGATCCTATAGATGAGATGAATATTTACAATTATTATTAGGGTTATAATTATATTCGAGTGCTGATTGCCGTGTTATAGTTTGTTAACGAAACTACCCCTCAATTCTAAATATTGTACGGCAGTTTGTCGTGTGCGTATCATGGCCACGCATGCTTATATCGCCTTTCCGTTTCTCTACCACGGTTGCACTTTAAAACCACGGCGCTGCAAGTTTGCTTTCCTTTCCTTCCGTCTTCTCCGCCCTTAAACTGGCTCTCTTAACTACTACACGCAGAGACAAAGAAACAGCACGCGCATGCGATCGCGTAGATGAGATGAATACATATATATAGAAAAATAGCTCTCGAAGTATAATACAATATAATATAGAATAGCTCTCGAAGATAGCTATTCCGGCGGCTAGCTTCCCACGCTACGCGTGCCGTCCTCGCACCTGTTAAAGCTTTTCCTGGACGCTAGAACTATACTATTCCTACGCAACCTTGAGCGATCGGAAAGCGCGTTTTCCACGCCTGGCCGGCGGAGAGGGGAGGCTTCGTTCCGGCCGCGAAGCTCTCCACATCCCCGTAAGGAGCCTGGTGGTGGTCTCGCGCTGACGATGCCCTCTCGGTGAGCGCATATTTCCCCCCTCATCTTTTAAGAGATTCAATACATACAAGCATTTGTCTCGCAAACCAGATTTATTTCAAGGGAATTTTCCACGTCTCAATTATTTCTCTCGTCGTATTCGAGTGCTCATTGCCGTGTTATAGTTTGTTAACGAAGCTTCCCCTCAAGTCTAAATATTGTAAGGCAGTTTGTCGTGTGCGTATCATGGCCACGCATGCTTATATCGCCTTTCCGTTTCTCTACCACGGTTGCGCCTTAAAACCACGGCGCTGCAAGTTTGCTTTCTTTTCCTTCCATCTTCTCCGCCCTTAAACTGGCTCTCTTAACTACTACACGCAGAGGCAAGAAACAACGCGCGCTTTAGATCCTATAGATGAGATGAATATTTACAATTATTATTAGGGTTATAATTATATTCGAGTGCTGATTGCCGTGTTATAGTTTGTTAACGAAACTACCCCTCAATTCTAAATATTGTAAGGCAGTTTGTCGTGTGCGTATCATGGCCACGCATGCTTATATCGCCTTTCCGTTTCTCTACCACGGTTGCGCTTTAAAACCACGGCGCTGCAAGTTTGCTTTCCTTTCCTTCCCTCTTCTCCGCCCTTAAACTGGCTCTCTTAACTACTACACGCAGAGACAAAGAAACAGCACGCGCATGCGATCGCATAGATGAGATGAATACATATATATAGAAAAGCATCAGTCATAGCTCTCGAAGTATAATATAATATAATATAGAATAGCTCTCGAAGATAGCTATTCCGGCGGCTAGCTTCCCACGCTACGCGTGCCGTCCTCGCACCTGTTAAAGCTTTTCCTGGACGCTAGAACTATACTATTCCTACGCAACCTTGAGCGATCGGAAAGCGCGTTGTCCACGCCTGGCCGGCGGAGAGGGGAGGCTTCGTTCCGGCCGTGAAGCTCTCCACATCCCCGTAAGGAGCCTGGTGGTGGTCTCGCGCTGACGATGCCCTCTCGGTGAGCGCATATTTCCCCCCTCATATCTTAAGAGATTCAATACATACAAGCATTTGTCTCGCAAACCAGATTTATTTCAAGGGAATTTTCCACGTCTCAATTATTTCTCTCGTCCTATTCGAGTGCTCATTGCCGTGTTATAGTTTGTTAACGAAGCTTCCCCTCAAGTCTAAATATTGTAATGCAGTTTGTCGTGTGCGTATCATGGCCACGCATGCTTATATCGCCTTTCCGTTTCTCTACCACGGTTGCGCCTTAAAATCACGGCGCTGAAAGTTTGCTTTCTTTTCCTTCCCTCTTCTCCGCCCTTAAACTGGCTCTCTTAACTACTACACGCAGAGGCAAGAAACAGCGCGCGCTTTAGATCCTATAGATGAGATGAATATTTACAATTATTATTAAGGTTATAATTAAATTCGAGTGCTGATTGCCGTGTTATAGTTTGTTAACGAAACTACCCCTCAATTCTAAATATTGTAAGGCAGTTTGTCGTGTGCGTATCATGGCCACGCATGCTTATATCGCCTTTCCGTTTCTCTACCACGGTTGCGCTTTAAAACCACGGCGCTGCAAGTTTGCTTTCCTTTCCTTCCCTCTTCTCCGCCCTTAAACTGGCTCTCTTAACTACTACACGCAGAGACAAAGAAACAGCACGCGCATGCGATCGCATAGATGAGATGAATACATATATATAGAAAAGCATCAGTCATAGCTCTCGAAGTATAATATAATATAATATAGAATAGCTCTCGAAGATAGCTATTCCGGCGGCTAGCTTCCCACGCTACGCGTCCCGTCCTCGCACCTGTTAAAGCTTTTCCTGGACGCTAGAACTATACTATTCCTACGCAACTTTGAGCGATCGGAAAGCGCGTTTTCCACGCCTGGCCGGCGGAGAGGGGAGGCTTCGTTCCGGCCGCGAAGCTCTCCACATCCCCGTAAGGAGCCTGGTGGTGGTCTCGCGATGACGATGCCCTCTCGGCGAGCGCATATTTCCGCCCTCATCTTTTAAGAGATTCAATACATACAAGCATTTGTCTCGAAAACCAGATTTATTTCAAGGGAATTTTCCACGTCTCAATTATTTCTCTCGTCGTATTCGAGTGCTCATTGCCGTGTTATAGTTTGTTAACGAAGCTTCCCCTCAAGTCTAAATATTGTAAGGCAGTTTGTCGTGTGCGTATCATGGCCACGCATGCTTATATCGCCTTTCCGTTTCTCTACCACGGTTGCGCCTTAAAACCACGGCGCTGCAAGTTTGCTTTCTTTTCCTTCCCTCTTCTCCGCCCTTAAACTGGCTCTCTTAACTACTACACGCAGAGGCAAGAAACAGCGCGCGCTTTAGATCCTATAGATGAGATGAATATTTACAATTATTATTAAGGTTATAATTAAATTCGAGTGCTGATTGCCGTGTTATAGTTTGTTAACGAAGCTTCCCCTCAAGTCTAAATATTGTAAGGCAGTTTGTCGTGTGCGTATCATGGCCACGCATGCTTATATCGCCTTTCCGTTTCTCTACCACTGTTGCGCCTTAAAACCACGGCGCTGCAAGTTTGCTTTCTTTTCCTTGCCTCTTCTCCGCCCTTAAACTGGCTCTCTTAACTACTACACGCAGAGGCAAGAAACAGCGCGCGCTTTAGATCCTAAAGATGAGATGAATATTTACAATTATTATTAGGGTTATAATTATATTCGAGTGCTGATTGCCGTGTTATAGTTTGTTAACGAAACTACCCCTCAATTCTAAAAATTGTAAGGCAGTTTGTCGTGTGCGTAACATGGCCACGCATGCTTATATCGTCTTTCCGTTTCTCTACCACGGTTGCGCTTTAAAACCACGGCGCTGCAAGTTTGCTTTCCTTTCCTTCCCTCTTCTCCGCCCTTAAACTGGCTCTCTTAACTACTACACGCAGAAACAAAGAAACAGCACGCGCATGCGATCGCATAGATGAGATGAATACATATATATAGAAAAATAGCTCTCGAAGTCTAATATAATATAATATAGAATAGCTCTCGAAGATAGCTATTCCGGCGGCTAGCTTCCCACGCTATGCGTGCCGTCCTCGCACCTGTTAAAGCTTTTCCTGGACGCTAGAACTATACTATTCCTATGCAACCTTGTGCGATCGCAAAGCGCGTTTTCCACGCCTGGCCGGCGGAGAGGGGAGGCTTCGTTCCGGCCGCGAAGCTCTCCACATCCCCGTAAGGAGCCTGGTGGTGGTCTCGCGCTGACGATGCCCTCTCGGTGAGCGCATATTTCCCCCCTCATCTTTTAAGAGATTCAATACAAACAAGCATTTGTCTCGCAAACCAGATTTATTTCAAGGGAATTTTCCACGTCTCAATTATTTCTCTCGTCGTATTCGAGTGCTCATTGCCGTGTTATAGTTTGTTAACGAAGCTTCCCCTCAAGTCTAAATATTGTAAGGCAGTTTGTCGTGTGCGTATCATGGCCACGCATGCTTATATCGCCTTTCCGTTTCTCTACCACGGTTGCGCCTTAAAACCACGGCGCTGCAAGTTTGCTTTCTTTTCCTTGCCTCTTCTCGCCCTTAAACTGGCTCTCTTAACTACTACACGCAGAGGCAAGAAACAGCGCGCGCTTTAGATCCTAAAGATGAGATGAATATTTACAATTATTATTAGGGTTATAATTATATTAGAGTGCTGATTGCCGTGTTATAGTTTGTTAACGAAACTACCCCTCAATTCTAAAAATTGTAAGGCAGTTTGTCGTGTGCGTAACATAGCCACGCATGCTTATATCGTCTTTCCGTTTCTCTACCACGGTTGCGCTTTAAAACCACGGCGCTGCAAGTTTGCTTTCCCTTCCTTCCCTCTTCTCCGCCCTTAAACTGGCTCTCTTAACTACTACACGCAGAGACAAAGAAACAGCACGCGCATGCGATCGCATAGATGAGATGAATACATATATATAGAAAAGCATCAGTCATAGCTCTCGAAGTATAATATAATATAATATAGAATAGCTCTCGAAGATAGCTATTCCGGCGGCTAGCTTCCCACGCTATGCGTGCCGTCCTCGCACCTGTTAAAGCTTTTCCTGGACGCTAGAACTATACTATTCCTACGCAACCTTGAGCGATCGGAAAGCGCGTTTTCCACGCCTGGCCGGCGGAGAGGGGAGGCTTCGTTCCGGCCGCGAAGCTCTCCACATCCCCGTAAGGAGCCTGGTGGTGGTCTCGCGCTGACGATGCCCTCTCGGTGAGCGCATATTTTCCCCCTCATCTTTTAAGAGATTCAATACATACAAGCATTTGTCTCGCAAACCAGATTTATTTCAAGGGAATTTTCCACGTCTCAATTATTTCTCTCGTCGTATTCGAGTGCTCATTGCCGTGTTATAGTTTGTTAACGAAGCTTCCCCTCAAGTCTAAATATTGTAAGGCAGTTTGTCGTGTGCGTATCATGGCCACGCATGCTTATATCGCCTTTCCGTTTCTCTACCACGGTTGCGCCTTAAAACCACGGCGCTGCAAGTTTGCTTTCTTTTCCTTCCATCTTCTCCGCCCTTAAACTGGCTCTCTTAACTACTACACGCAGAGGCAAGAAACAGCGCGCGCTTTAGATCCTATAGATGAGATGAATATTTACAATTATTATTAGGGTTATAATTATATTCGAGTGCTGATTGCCGTGTTATAGTTTGTTAACGAAACTACCCCTCAATTCTAAATATTGTAAGGCAGTTTGTCGTGTGCGTATCATGGCCACGCATGCTTATATCGCCTTTCCGTTTCTCTACCACGGTTGCACTTTAAAACCACGGCGCTGCAAGTTTGCTTTCCTTTCCTTCCGTCTTCTCCGCCCTTAAACTGGCTCTCTTAACTACTACACGCAGAGACAAAGAAACAGCACGCGCATGCGATCGCGTAGATGAGATGAATACATATATATAGAAAAATAGCTCTCGAAGTATAATACAATATAATATAGAATAGCTCTCGAAGATAGCTATTCCGGCGGCTAGCTTCCCACGCTACGCGTGCCGTCCTCGCACCTGTTAAAGCTTTTCCTGGACGCTAGAACTATACTATTCCTACGCAACCTTGAGCGATCGGAAAGCGCGTTTTCCACGCCTGGCCGGCGGAGAGGGGAGGCTTCGTTCCGGCCGCGAAGCTCTCCACATCCCCGTAAGGAGCCTGGTGGTGGTCTCGCGCTGACGATGCCCTCTCGGTGAGCGCATATTTCCCCCCTCATCTTTTAAGAGATTCAATACATACAAGCATTTGTCTCGCAAACCAGATTTATTTCAAGGGAATTTTCCACGTCTCAATTATTTCTCTCGTCGTATTCGAGTGCTCATTGCCGTGTTATAGTTTGTTAACGAAGCTTCCCCTCAAGTCTAAATATTGTAAGGCAGTTTGTCGTGTGCGTATCATGGCCACGCATGCTTATATCGCCTTTCCGTTTCTCTACCACGGTTGCGCCTTAAAACCACGGCGCTGCAAGTTTGCTTTCTTTTCCTTCCATCTTCTCCGCCCTTAAACTGGCTCTCTTAACTACTACACGCAGAGGCAAGAAACAACGCGCGCTTTAGATCCTATAGATGAGATGAATATTTACAATTATTATTAGGGTTATAATTATATTCGAGTGCTGATTGCCGTGTTATAGTTTGTTAACGAAACTACCCCTCAATTCTAAATATTGTAAGGCAGTTTGTCGTGTGCGTATCATGGCCACGCATGCTTATATCGCCTTTCCGTTTCTCTACCACGGTTGCGCTTTAAAACCACGGCGCTGCAAGTTTGCTTTCCTTTCCTTCCCTCTTCTCCGCCCTTAAACTGGCTCTCTTAACTACTACACGCAGAGACAAAGAAACAGCACGCGCATGCGATCGCATAGATGAGATGAATACATATATATAGAAAAGCATCAGTCATAGCTCTCGAAGTATAATATAATATAATATAGAATAGCTCTCGAAGATAGCTATTCCGGCGGCTAGCTTCCCACGCTACGCGTGCCGTCCTCGCACCTGTTAAAGCTTTTCCTGGACGCTAGAACTATACTATTCCTACGCAACCTTGAGCGATCGGAAAGCGCGTTTTCCACGCCTGGCCGGCGGAGAGGGGAGGCTTCGTTCCGGCCGCGAAGCTCTCCACATCCCCGTAAGGAGCCTGGTGGTGGTCTCGCGCTGACGATGCCCTCTCGGTGAGCGCATATTTCCCCCCTCATATCTTAAGAGATTCAATACATACAAGCATTTGTCTCGCAAACCAGATTTATTTCAAGGGAATTTTCCACGTCTCAATTATTTCTCTCGTCCTATTCGAGTGCTCATTGCCGTGTTATAGTTTGTTAACGAAGCTTCCCCTCAAGTCTAAATATTGTAATGCAGTTTGTCGTGTGCGTATCATGGCCACGCATGCTTATATCGCCTTTCCGTTTCTCTACCACGGTTGCGCCTTAAAATCACGGCGCTGCAAGTTTGCTTTCTTTTCCTTCCCTCTTCTCCGCCCTTAAACTGGCTCTCTTAACTACTACACGCAGAGGCAAGAAACAGCGCGCGCTTTAGATCCTATAGATGAGATGAATATTTACAATTATTATTAAGGTTATAATTAAATTCGAGTGCTGATTGCCGTGTTATAGTTTGTTAACGAAACTACCCCTCAATTCTAAATATTGTAAGGCAGTTTGTCGTGTGCGTATCATGGCCACGCATGCTTATATCGCCTTTCCGTTTCTCTACCACGGTTGCGCTTTAAAACCACGGCGCTGCAAGTTTGCTTTCCTTTCCTTCCCTCTTCTCCGCCCTTAAACTGGCTCTCTTAACTACTACACGCAGAGACAAAGAAACAGCACGCGCATGCGATCGCATAGATGAGATGAATACATATATATAGAAAAGCATCAGTCATAGCTCTCGAAGTATAATATAATATAATATAGAATAGCTCTCGAAGATAGCTATTCCGGCGGCTAGCTTCCCACGCTACGCGTGCCGTCCTCGCACCTGTTAAAGCTTTTCCTGGACGCTAGAACTATACTATTCCTACGCAACTTTGAGCGATCGGAAAGCGCGTTTTCCACGCCTGGCCGGCGGAGAGGGGAGGCTTCGTTCCGGCCGCGAAGCTCTCCACATCCCCGTAAGGAGCCTGGTGGTGGTCTCGCGATGACGATGCCCTCTCGGCGAGCGCATATTTCCGCCCTCATCTTTTAAGAGATTCAATACATACAAGCATTTGTCTCGAAAACCAGATTTATTTCAAGGGAATTTTCCACGTCTCAATTATTTCTCTCGTCGTATTCGAGTGCTCATTGCCGTGTTATAGTTTGTTAACGAAGCTTCCCCTCAAGTCTAAATATTGTAAGGCAGTTTGTCGTGTGCGTATCATGGCCACGCATGCTTATATCGCCTTTCCGTTTCTCTACCACGGTTGCGCCTTAAAACCACGGCGCTGCAAGTTTGCTTTCTTTTCCTTCCCTCTTCTCCGCCCTTAAACTGGCTCTCTTAACTACTACACGCAGAGGCAAGAAACAGCGCGCGCTTTAGATCCTATAGATGAGATGAATATTTACAATTATTATTAAGGTTATAATTAAATTCGAGTGGTGATTGCCGTGTTATAGTTTGTTAACGAAACTACCCCTCAATTCTAAATATTGTAAGGAAGTTTGTCGTGTGCGTATCATGGCCACGCATGCTTATATCGCCTTTCCGTTTCTCTACCACGGTTGCGCTTTAAAACCACGGCGCTGCAAGTTTGCTTTCCTTTCCTTCCCTCTTCTCCGCCCTTAAACTGGCTCTCTTAACTACTACACGCAGAGGCAAGAAACAACGCGCGCTTTAGATCCTATAGATGAGATGAATATTTACAATTATTATTAGGGTTATAATTATATTCGAGTGCTGATTGCCGTGTTATAGTTTGTTAACGAAACTACCCCTCAATTCTAAATATTGTAAGGCAGTTTGTCGTGTGCGTATCATGGCCACGCATGCTTATATCGCCTTTCCGTTTCTCTACCACGGTTGCGCTTTAAAACCACGGCGCTGGAAGTTTGCTTTCCTTTCCTTCCCTCTTCTCCGCCCTTAAACTGGCTCTCTTAACTACTACACGCAGAGACAAAGAAACAGCACGCGCATGCGATCGCATAGATGAGATGAATACATATATATAGAAAAGCATCAGTCATAGCTCTCGAAGTATAATATAATATAATATAGAATAGCTCTCGAAGATAGCTATTCCGGCGGCTAGCTTCCCACGCTACGCGTGCCGTCCTCGCACCTGTTAAAGCTTTTCCTGGACGCTAGAACTATACTATTCCTACGCAACCTTGAGCGATCGGGAAGCGCGTTTTCCACGCCTGGCCGGCGGAGAGGGGAGGCTTCGTTCCGGCCGCGAAGCTCTCCACATCCCCGTAAGGAGCCTGGTGGTGGTCTCGCGCTGACGATGCCCTCTCGGCGAGCGCATATTTCCCCCCTCATCTTTTAAGAGATTCAATACATACAAGCATTTGTCTCGAAAACCAGATTTATTTCAAGGGAATTTTCCACGTCTCAATTATTTCTCTCGTCGTATTCGAGTGCTCATTGCCGTGTTATAGTTTGTTAACGAAGCTTCCCCTCAAGTCTAAATATTGTAAGGCAGTTTGTCGTGTGCGTATCATGGCCACGCATGCTTATATCGCCTTTCCGTTTCTCTACCACGGTTGCGCCTTAAAACCACGGCGCTGCAACTTTGCTTTCTTTTCCTTCCCTCTTCTCCGCCCTTAAACTGGCTCTCTTAACTACTACACGCAGAGGCAAGAAACAGCGCGCGCTTTAGATCCTATAGATGAGATGAATATTTACAATTATTATTAAGGTTATAATTAAATTCGAGTGCTGATTGCCGTGTTATAGTTTGTTAACGAAACTACCCCTCAATTCTAAATATTGTAAGGCAGTTTGTCGTGTGCGTATCATGGCCACGCATGCTTATATCGCATTTCCGTTTCTCTACCACGGTTGCGCTTTAAAACCACGGCGTTGCAAGTTTGCTTTCCTTTCCTTCCCTCTTCTCCGCCCTTAAACTGGCTCTCTTAACTACTACACGCAGAGACAAAGAAACAGCACGCGCATGCGATCGCATAGATGAGATGAATACATATATAGAAAAGCATCAGTCATAGCTCTCGAAGTATAATATAATATAACATAGAATAGCTCTCGAAGATAGCTATTCCGGCGGCTAGCTTCCCACGCGATGCGTGCCGTCCTCGCACCTGTTAAAGCTTTTCCTGGACGCTAGAACTATACTATTCCTACGCAACCTTGAGCGATCGGAAAGCGCGTTTTCCACGCCTGGCCGGCGGAGAGGGGAGGCTTCGTTCCGGCCGCGAAGCTCTCCACATCCCCGTAAGGAGCCTGGTGGTGGTCTCGCGCTGACGATGCCCTCTCGGTGAGCGCATATTTCCCCCCTCATCTTTTAAGAGATTCAATACATACAAGCATTTGTCTCGCAAACCAGATTTATTTCAAGGGAATTTTCCACGTCTCAATTATTTCTCTCGTCGTATTCGAGTGCTCATTGCCGTGTTATAGTTTGTTAACGAAGCTTCCCCTCAAGTCTAAATATTGTAAGGCAGTTTGTCGTGTGCGTTTCATGGCCACGCATGCTTATATCGCCCTTCCGTTTCTCTACCACGGTTGCGCCTTAAAACCACGGCGCTGCAAGTTTGCCTTCTTTTCCTTCCCTCTTCTCCGCCCTTAAACTGGCTCTCTTAACTACTACACGCAGAGGCAAGAAACAGCGCGCGCTTTAGATCCTATAGATGAGATGAATATTTACAATTATTATTAAGGTTATAATTAAATTCGAGTGCTGATTGCCGTGTTATAGTTTGTTAACGAAACTACCCCTCAATTCTAAATATTGTAAGGCAGTTTGTCGTGTGCGTATCATGGCCACGCATGCTTATATCGCCTTTCCGTTTCTCTACCACGGTTGCGCTTTAAAACCACGGCGCTGCAAGTTTGCTTTCCTTTCCTTCCCTCTTCTCCGCCCTTAAACTGGCTCTCTTAACTACTACACGCAGAGACAAAGAAACAGCACGCGCATGCGATCGCATAGATGAGATGAATACATATATATAGAAAAGCATCAGTCATAGCTCTCGAAGTATAATATAATATAATATAGAATAGCTCTCGAAGATAGCTATTCCGGCGGCTAGCTTCCCACGCTACGCGTGCCGTCCTCGCACCTGTTAAAGCTTTTCCTGGACGCTAGAACTATACTATTCCTACGCAACCTTGAGCGATCGGAAAGCGCGTTTTCCACGCCTGGCCGGCGGAGAGGGGAGGCTTCGTTCCGGCCGCGAAGCTCTCCACATCCCCGTAAGGAGCCTGGTGGTAGTCTCGCGCTGACGATGCCCTCTCGGTGAGCGCATATTTCCCCCCTCATCTTTTAAGAGATTCAATACATACAAGCATTTGTCTCGCAAACCAGATTTATTTCAAGGGAATTTTCCACGTCTCAATTATTTCTCTCGTCGTATTCGAGTGCTCATTGCCGTGTTATAGTTTGTTAACGAAGCTTCCCCTCAAGTCTAAATATTGTAAGGCAGTTTGTCGTGTGCGTATCATGGCCACGCATGCTTATATCGCCTTTCCGTTTCTCTACCACGGTTGCGCTTTAAAACCACGGCGCTGCAAGTTTGCTTTCCTTTCCTTCCCTCTTCTCCGCCCTTAAACTGGCTCTCTTAACTACTACACGCAGAGACAAAGAAACAGCACGCGCATGCGATCGCATAGATGAGATGAATACATATATATAGAAAAGCATCAGTCATAGCTCTCGAAGTATAATATAATATAATATAGAATAGCTCTCGAAGATAGCTATTCCGGCGGCTAGCTTCCCACGCTACGCGTGCCGTCCTCGCACCTGTTAAAGCTTTTCCTGGACGCTAGAACTATACTATTCCTACGCAACCTTGAGCGATCGGAAAGCGCGTTTTCCACGCCTGGCCGGCGGAGAGGGGAGGCTTCGTTCCGGCCGCGAAGCTCTCCACATCCCCGTAAGGAGCCTGGTGGTAGTCTCGCGCTGACGATGCCCTCTCGGTGAGCGCATATTTCCCCCCTCATCTTTTAAGAGATTCAATACATACAAGCATTTGTCTCGCAAACCAGATTTATTTCAAGGGAATTTTCCACGTCTCAATTATTTCTCTCGTCGTATTCGAGTGCTCATTGCCGTGTTATAGTTTGTTAACGAAGCTTCCCCTCAAGTCTAAATATTGTAAGGCAGTTTGTCGTGTGCGTATCATGGCCACGCATGCTTATATCGCCTTTCCGTTTCTCTACCACGGTTGCGCCTTAAAACCACGGCGCTGCAAGTTTGCCTTCTTTTCCTTCCCTCTTCTCCGCCCTTAAACTGGCTCTCTTAACTACTACACGCAGAGGCAAGAAACAGCGCGCGCTTTAGATCCTATAGATGAGATGAATATTTACAATTATTATTAAGGTTATAATTAAATTCGAGTGCTGATTGCCGTGTTATAGTTTGTTAACGAAACTACCCCTCAATTCTAAATATTGTAAGGCAGTTTGTCGTGTGCGTATCATGGCCACGCATGCTTATATCGCATTTCCGTTTCTCTACCACGGTTGCGCTTTAAAACCACGGCGTTGCAAGTTTGCTTTCCTTTCCTTCCCTCTTCTCCGCCCTTAAACTGGTTCTCTTAACTACTACACGCAGAGACAAAGAAACAGCACGCGCATGCGATCGCATAGATGAGATGAATACATATATAGAAAAGCATCAGTTATAGCTCTCGAAGTATAATATAATATAACATAGAATAGCTCTCGAAGATAGCTATTCCGGCGGCTAGCTTCCCACGCTATACGTGCCGTCCTCGCACCTGTTAAAGCTTTTCCTGGACGCTAGAACTATACTATTCCTACGCAACCTTGAGCGATCGGAAAGCGCGTTTTCCACGCCTGGCCGGCGGAGAGGGGAGGCTTCGTTCCGGCCGCGAAGCTCTCCACATCCCCGTAAGGAGCCTGGTGGTGGTCTCGCGCTGACGATGCCCTCTCGGTGAGCGCATATTTCCCCCCTCATCTTTTAAGAGATTCAATACATACAAGCATTTGTCTCGCAAACCAGATTTATTTCAAGGGAATTTTCCACGTCTCAATTATTTCTCTCGTCGTATTCGAGTGCTCATTGCCGTGTTATAGTTTGTTAACGAAGCTTCCCCTCAAGTCTAAATATTGTAAGGCAGTTTGTCGTGTGCGTATCATGGCCACGCATGCTTATATCGCCTTTCCGTTTCTCTACCACGGTTGCGCCTTAAAACCACGGCGCTGCAAGTTTGCCTTCTTTTCCTTCCATCTTCTCCGCCCTTAAACTGGCTCTCTTAACTACTACACGCAGAGGCAAGAAACAGCGCGCGCTTTAGATCCTATAGATGAGATGAATATTTACAATTATTATTAAGGTTATAATTAAATTCGAGTGCTGATTGCCGTGTTATAGTTTGTTAACGAAACTACCCCTCAATTCTAAATATTGTAAGGCAGTTTGTCGTGTGCGTATCATGGCCACGCATGCTTATATCGCCTTTCCGTTTCTCTACCACGGTTGCGCTTTAAAACCACGGCGCTGCAAGTTTGCTTTCCTTTCCTTCCCTCTTCTCCGCCCTTAAACTGGCTCTCTTAACTACTACACGCAGAGACAAAGAAACAGCACGCGCATGCGATCACATAGATGAGATGAATACATATATATAGAAAAGCATCAGTCATAGCTCTCGAAGTATAATATAATATAATATAGAATAGCACTCGAAGATAGCTATTGCGGCGGCTAGCTTCCCACGCTATGCGTGCCGTCCTCGCACCTGTTAAAGCTTTTCCTGGACGCTAGAACTATACTATTCCTACGCAACCTTGAGCGATCGGAAAGCGCGTTTTCCACGCCTGGCCGGCGGAGAGGGGAGGCTTCGTTCCGGCCGCGAAGCTCTCCACATCCCCGTAAGGAGCCTGGTGGTGGTCTCGCGCTGACGATGCCCTCTCGGTGAGCGCATATTTCCCCCCTCATCTTTTAAGAGATTCAATACATACAAGCATTTGTCTCGCAAATTAGATTTATTTCAAGGGAATTTTCCACGTCTCAATTATTTCTCTCGTCGTATTCGAGTGCTCATTGCCGTGTTATAGTTTGTTAACGAAGCTTCCCCTCAAGTCTAAATATTGTAAGGCAGTTGGTCGTGTGCGTATCATGGCCACGCATGCTTATATCGCCTTTCCGTTTCTCTACCACGGTTGCGCCTTAAAACCACGGCGCTGCAAGTTTGCTTTCTTTTCCTTCCTTCTTCTCCGCCCTTAAACTGGCTCTCTTAACTACTACACGCAGAGGCAAGAAACAACGCGCGCTTTAGATCCTATAGATGAGATGAATATTTACAATTATTATTAGGGTTATAATTATATTCGAGTGCTGATTGCCGTGTTATAGTTTGTTAACGAAACTACCCCTCAATTCTAAATATTGTAAGGCAGTTTGTCGTGTGCGTATCATGGCCACGCATGCTTATATCGCCTTTCCGTTTCTCTACCACGGTTGCGCTTTAAAACAACGGCGCTGCAAGTTTGCTTTCCTTTCCTTCCCTCTTCTCCGCCCTTAAACTGGCTCTCTTAACTACTACACGCAGAGACAAAGAAACAGCACGCGCATGCGATCGCATAGATGAGATGAATACATATATATAGAAAAGCATCAGTCATAGCTCTCGAAGTATAATATAATATAATATAGAATAGCTCTCGAAGATAGCTATTCCGGCGGCTAGCTTCCCACGCTATGCGTGCCGTCCTCGCACCTGTTAAAGCTTTTCCTGGACGCTAGAACTATACTATTCCTACGCAACCTTGAGCGATCGGAAAGCGCGTTTTCCACGCCTGGCCGGCGGAGAGGGGAGGCTTCGTTCCGGCCGCGAAGCTCTCCACATCCCCGTAAGGAGCCTGGTGGTGGTCTCGCGCTGACGATGCCCTCTCGGTGAGCGCATATTTCCCCCCTCATCTTTTAAGAGATTCAATACATACAAGCATTTGTCTCGAAAACCAGAATTATTTCAAGGGAATTTTCCACGTCTCAATTATTTCTCTCGTCGTATTCGAGTGCTCATTGCCGTGTTATAGTTTGTTAACGAAGTTTCCCCTCAAGTCTAAATATTGTAAGGCAGTTTGTCGTGTGCGTATCATGGCCACGCATGCTTATATCGCCTTTCCGTTTCTCTACCACGGTTGCGCCTTAAAACCCCGGCGCTGCAAGTTTGCTTTCTTTTCCTTCCCTCTTCTCCGCCCTTAAACTGGCTCTCTTAACTACTACACGCAGAGGCAAGAAACAGCGCGCGCTTTAGATCCTATAGATGAGATGAATATTTACAATTATTATTAAGGTTATAATTAAATTCGAGTGCTGATTGCCGTGTTATAGTTTGTTAACGAAACTACCCCTCAATTCTAAATATTGTAAGGCAGTTTGTCGTGTGCGTATCATGGCCACGCATGCTTATATCGCCTTTCCGTTTCTCTACCACGGTTGCGCTTTAAAACCACGGCGCTGCAAGTTTGCTTTCCTTTCCTTCCCTCTTCTCCGCCCTTAAACTGGCTCTCTTAACTACTACACGCAGAGACAAAGAAACAGCACGCGCATGCGATCGCATAGATGAGATGAATACATATATATAGAAAAGCATCAGTCATAGCTCTCGAAGTATAATATAATATAATATAGAATAGCTCTCGAAGATAGCTATTCCGGCGGCTAGCTTCCCACGCTATGCGTGCGGTCCTCGCACCTGTTAAAGCTTTTCCTGGACGCTACGCAACCTTGAGCGATCGCAAAGCGCGTTATCCACGCCTGGCCGGCGGAGAGGGGAGGCTTCGTTCCGGCCGCGAAGCTCTCCACATCCCCGTAAGGAGCCTGGTGGTGGTCTCGCGCTGACGATGCCCTCTCGGTGAGCGCATATTTCCCCCCTCATCTTTTAAGAGATTCGATACATACAAGCATTTGTCTCGCAAACCAGATTTCTTTCAAGGGAATTTTCCACGTCTCAATTATTTCTCTCGTCGTATTCGAGTGTTCATTGCCGTGTTATAGTTTGTTAACGAAGCTTCCCCTCAAGTCTAAATATTGTAAGGCAGTTTGTCGTGTGCGTATCATGGCCACGCATGCTTATATCGCCTTTCCGTTTCTCTACCACGGTTGCGCCTTAAAACTACGGCGCTGCAAGTTTGCTTTCTTTTCCTTCCCTCTTCTCCGCCCTTAAACTGGCTCTCTTAACTACTACACGCAGAGGCAAGAAACAGCGCGCGCTTTAGATCCTATAGATGAGATGAATATTTACAATTATTATTAAGGTTATAATTAAATTCGAGTGCTGATTGCCGTGTTATAGTTTGTTAACGAAACTACCCCTCAATTCTAAATATTGTAAGGCAGTTTGTCGTGTGCGTATCATGGCCACGCATGCTTATATCGCCTTTCCGTTTCTCTACCACGGTTGCGCTTTAAAACCACGGCGCTGCAAGTTTGCTTTCCTTTCCTTCCCTCTTCTCCGCCCTTAAACTGGCTCTCTTAACTACTACACGCAGAGACAAAGAAACAGCACGCGCATGCGATCGCATAGATGAGATGAATACATATATATAGAAAAGCATCAGTCATAGCTCTCGAAGTATAATATAATATAATATAGAATAGCTCTCGAAGATAGCTATTCCGGCGGCTAGCTTCCCACGCTACGCGTGCCGTCCTCGCACCTGTTAAAGCTTTTCCTGGACGCTAGAACTATACTATTCCTACGCAACCTTGAGCGATCGCAAAGCGCGTTATCCACGCCTGGCCGGCGGAGAGGGGAGGCTTCGTTCCGGTCGCGAAGCTCTCCACATCCCCGTAAGGAGCCTGGTGGTGGTCTCGCGCTGACGATGCCCTCTCGGAGAGCGCATATTACCACGCTCATCTTTTAAGAGATTCGATACATACAAGCATTTGTCTCGCAAACCAGATTTATTTCAAGGGAATTTTCCACGTCTCAATTATTTCTCTCGTCGTATTCGAGTGCTCATTGCCGTGTTATAGTTTGTTAACGAAGTTTCCCCTCAAGTCTAAATATTGTAAGGCAGTTTGTCGTGTGCGTATCATGGCCACGCATGCTTATATCGCCTTTCCGTTTCTCTACCACGGTTGCGCCTTAAAACCACGGCGCTGCAAGTTTGCTTTCTTTTCCTTCCTTCTTCTCCGCCCTTAAACTGGCTCTCTTAACTACTACACGCAGAGGCAAGAAACAACGCGCGCTTTAGATCCTATAGATGAGATGAATATTTACAATTATTATTAGGGTTATAATTATATTCGAGTGCTGATTGCCGTGTTATAGTTTGTTAACGAAACTACCCCTCAATTCTAAATATTGTAAGGCAGTTTGTCGTGTGCGTATCATGGCCACGCATGCTTATATCGCCTTTCCGTTTCTCTACCACGGTTGCGCTTTAAAACCACGGCGCTGGAAGTTTGCTTTCCTTTCCTTCCCTCTTCTCCGCCCTTAAACTGGCTCTCTTAACTACTACACGCAGAGACAAAGAAACAGCACGCGCATGCGATCGCATAGATGAGATGAATACATATATATAGAAAAGCATCAGTCATAGCTCTCGAAGTATAATATAATATAATATAGAATAGCTCTCGAAGATAGCTATTCCGGCGGCTAGCTTCCCACGCTACGCGTGCCGTCCTCGCACCTGTTAAAGCTTTTCCTGGACGCTAGAACTATACTATTCCTACGCAACCTTGAGCGATCGCAAAGCGCGTTATCCACGCCTGGCCGGCGGAGAGGGGAGGCTTCGTTCCGGCCGCGAAGCTCTCCACATCCCCGTAAGGAGCCTGGTGGTGGTCTCGCGCTGACGATGCCCTCTCGGAGAGCGCATATTTCCCCGCTCATCTTTTAAGAGATTCGATACATACAAGCATTTGTCTCGCAAACCAGATTTATTTCAAGGGAATTTTCCACGTCTCAATTATTTCTCTCGTCGTATTCGAGTGCTCATTGCCGTGTTATAGTTTGTTAACGAAGTTTCCCCTCAAGTCTAAATATTGTAAGGCAGTTTGTCGTGTGCGTATCATGGCCACGCATGCTTATATCGCCTTTCCGTTTCTCTACCACGGTTGCGCCTTAAAACCCCGGCGCTGCAAGTTTGCTTTCTTTTCCTTCCCTCTTCTCCGCCCTTAAACTGGCTCTCTTAACTACTACACGCAGAGGCAAGAAACAGCGCGCGCTTTAGATCCTATAGATGAGATGAATATTTACAAATATTATTAGGGTTATAATTATATTCGAGTGCTGATTGCCGTGTTATAGTTTGTTAACGAAACTACCCCTCAATTCTAAATATTGTAAGGCAGTTTGTCGTGTGCGTATCATGGCCACGCATGCTTATATCGCCTTTCCGTTTCTCTACCACGGTTGCGCTTTAAAACCACGGCGCTGCAAGTTTGTTTTCCTTTCCTTCCCTCTTCTCCGCCCTTAAACTGGCTCTCTTAACTACTACACGCAGAGACAATGAAACAGCACGCGCATGCGATCGCATAGATGAGATGAATACATATATATAGAAAAGCATCAGTCATAGCTCTCGAAGTATAATATAATATAATATAGAATAGCTCTGGAAGATAGCTATTCCGGCGGCTAGCTTCCCACGCTATGCGTGCCGTCCTCGCACCTGTTAAAGCTTTTCCTGGACGCTAGAACTATACTATTCCTACGCAACCTTGAGCGATCGCAAAGCCCGTTATCCACACCTGGCCGGCGGAGAGGGGAGGCTTCGTTCCGGCCGCGAAGCTCTCCACATCCCCGTAAGGAGCCTGGTGGTGGTCTCGCGCTGACGATGCCTTCTCGGTGAGCGCATATTTCCCCCCTCATCTTTTAAGAGATTCGATACATACAAGCATTTGTCTCGCAAACCAGATTTATTTCAAGGGAAGTTTCCACGTCTCAATTATTTCTCTCGTCGTATTCGAGTGCTCATTGCCGTGTTATAGTTTGTTAACGAAGCTTCCCCTCAAGTCTAAATATTGTAAGGCAGTTTGTCGTGTGCGTATCATGGCCACGCATGCTTATATCGCCTTTCCGTTTCTCTACCACGGTTGCGCCTTAAAACCACGGCGCTGCAAGTTTGCTTTCTTTTCCTTCCCGCTTCTCCGCCCTTAAACTGGCTCTCTTAACTACTACACGCAGAGGCAAGAAACAGCGCGCGCTTTAGATCCTATAGATGAGATGAATACTTACAATTATTATTAGGGTTATAATTATATTCGAGTGCTGATTGCCGTGTTATAGTTTGTTAACGAAACTACCCCTCAATTCTAAATATTGTAAGGCAGTTTGTCGTGTGCGTATCATGGCCACGCATGCTTATATCGCCTTTCCGTTTCTCTACCACGGTTGCGCTTTAAAACCACGGCGCTGCAAGTTTGCTTTCCTTTCCTTCCCTCTTCTCCGCCCTTAAACTGGCTCTCTTAACTACTACACGCAGAGACAAAGAAACAGCACGCGCATGCGATCGCATAGATGAGATGAATACATATATATAGAAAAGCATCAGTCATAGCTCTCGAAGTATAATATAATATAATATAGAATAGCACTCGAAGATAGCTATTGCGGCGGATAGCTTCCCACGCTATGCGTGCCGTCCTCGCACCTTTTAAAGCTTTTCCTGGACGCTAGAACTATACTATTCCTACGCAACCTTGAGCGATCGGAAAGCGTGTTTTCCACGCCTGGCCGGCGGAGAGGGGAGGCTTCGTTCCGGCCGCGAAGCTCTCCACATCCCCGTAAGGAGCCTGGTGGTGGTCTCGCGCTGACGATGCCCTCTCGGTGAGCGCATATTTCCCCCCTCATCTTTTAAGAGATTCAATACATACAAGCACTTGTCTCGCAAACCAGATTTATTTCAAGGGAATTTTCCACGTCTCAATTATTTCTCTCGTCGTATTCGAGTGCTCATTGCCGTGTTATAGTGTGTTAACGAAGCTTCCCCTCAAGTCTAAATATTGTAAGGCAGTTTGTCATGTGCGTATCATGGCCGCGCATGCTTATATCGCCTTTCCGTTTCTCTACCACGGTTGCGCCTTAAAACCACGGCGCTGCAAATTTGCTTTCTTTTCCTTCCCTCGTCTCCGCCCTTAAACTGGCTCTCTTAACCACTACACGCAGAGGCAAGAAACAGCGCGCGCTTTAGATCCTATAGATGGGATGAATATTTACAATTATTATTAGGGTTATAATTATATTCGAGTGCTGATTGCCGTGTTATAGTTTGTTAACGAAACTACCCTCAATTCTAAATATTGTAAGGCAGTTTGTCGTGTGCGTATCATGGCCACGCATGCTTATATCGCATTTCCGTTTCTCTACCACGGTTGCGCTTTAAAACCACGGCGCTGCAAGTTTGCTTTCCTTTCCTTCCCTCTTCTCCGCCCTTAAACTGGCTCTCTTAACTACTACACGCAGAGACAAAGAAACAGCACGCGCATGCGATCGCATAGATGAGATGAATACATATATATAGAAAAGCATCAGTCATAGCTCTCGAAGTATAATATATATTATAGAATAGCACTCGAAGATAGCTATTGCGGCGGATAGCTTCCCACGCTATGCGTGCCGTCCTCGCACCTGTTAAAGCTTTTCCTGGACGCTAGAAGTATACTATTCCTACGCAACCTTGAGCGATCGGAAAGCGCGTTTTCCACGCCTGGCCGGCGGAGAGGGGAGGCTTCGTTCCGGCCGCGAAGCTCTCCACATCCCCGTAAGGAGCCTGGTGGTGGTCTCGCGCTGACGATGCCCTCTCGGTGAGCGCATATTTCCCCCCTCATCTTTTAAGAGATTCAATACATACAAGCACTTGTCTCGCAAACCAGATTTATTTCAAGGGAATTTTCCACGTCTCAATTATTTCTCTCGTCGTATTCGAGTGCTCATTGCCGTGTTATAGTGTGTTAACGAAGCTTCCCCTCAAGTCTAAATATTGTAAGGCAGTTTGTCGTGTGCGTATCATGGCCATGCATGCTTCTATCGCCTTTCCGTTTCTCTACCACGGTTGCGCCTTAAAACCACGGCGCTGCAAGTTTGCTTTCTTTTCCTTCCCTCTTCTCCGCCCTTAAACTGGCTCTCTTAACTACTACACGCAGAGGCAAGAAACAGCGCGCGCTTTAGATCCTATAGATGAGATGAATATTTACAATTATTATTAGGGTTATAATTATATTCGAGTGCTGATTGCCGTGTTATAGTTTGTTAACGAAACTACCCCTCAATTCTAAATATTGTAAGGCAGTTTGTCGTGTGCGTATCATGGCCACGCATGCTTATATCGCATTTCCGTTTCTCTACCACGGTTGCGCTTTAAAACCACGGCGCTGCAAGTTTGCTTTCCTTTCCGTCCCTCTTCTCCGCCCTTAAACTGGCTCTCTTAACTACTACACGCAGAGACAAAGAAACAGCACGCGCATGCGATCGCATAGATGAGATGAATACATATATATAGAAAAGCATCAGTCATAGCTCTCGAAGTATAATATAATATAACATAGAATAGCTCTCGAAGATAGCTATTCCGGCGGCTAGCTTCCCACGCTATGCGTGCCGTCCTCGCACCTGTTAAAGCTTTTCCTGGACGCTAGAACTATACTATTCCTACGCAACCTTGAGCGATCGGAAAGCGCGTTTTCCACGCCTGACCGGCGGAGAGGGGAGGCTTCGTTCCGGCCGCGAAGCTCTCCGCATCCCCGTAAGGAGCCTGGTGGTGGTCTCGCGCTGACGATGCCCTCTCGGTGAGCGCATATTTCCCCCCTCATCTTTTAAGAGATTCAATACATACAAGCATTTGTCTCGCAAACCAGATTTATTTCAAGGGAATTTTCCACGTCACAATTATTTCTCTCGTCGTATTCGAGTGCTCATTGCCGTGTTATAGTTTGTTAACGAAGCTTCCCCTCAAGTCTAAATATTGTAAGGCAGTTTGTCGTGTGCGTATCATGGCCACGCATGCTTATATCGCATTTCCGTTTCTCTACCACGGTTCCGCTTTAAAACCACGGCGCTGCAAGTTTGCTTTCCTTTCCTTCCCTCTTCTCCGCCCTTAAACTGGCTCTCTTAACTACTACACGCAGAGACAAAGAAACAGCACGCGCATGCGATCGCATAGATGAGATGAATACATATATATAGAAAAGCATCAGTCATAGCTCTCGAAGTATAATATAATATAACATAGAATAGCTCTCGAAGATAGCTATTCCGGCGGCTAGCTTCCCACGCTATGCGTGCCGTCCTCGCACCTGTTAAAGCTTTTCCTGGACGCTAGAACTATACTATTCCTACGCAACCTTGAGCGATCGCAAAGCGCGTTATCCACACCTGGCCGGCGGAGAGGGGAGGCTTCGTTCCGGCCGCGAAGCTCTCCACATCCCCGTAAGGAGCCTGGTGGTGGTCTCGCGCTGACGATGCCCTCTCGGTGAGCGCATATTTCCCCCCTCATCTTTTAAGAGATTCGATACATACAAGCATTTGTCTCGCAAACCAGATTTATTTCAAGGGAAGTTTCCACGTCTCAATTATTTCTCTCGTCGTATTCGAGTGCTCATTGCCGTGTTATAGTTTGTTAACGAAGCTTCCCCTCAAGTCTAAATATTGTAAGGCAGTTTGTCGTGTGCGTATCATGGCCACGCATGCTTATATCGCCTTTCCGTTTCTCTACCACGGTTGCGCCTTAAAACCACGGCGCTGCAAGTTTGCTTTCTTTTCCTTCCCTCTTCTCCGCCCTTAAACTGGCTCTCTTAACTACTACACGCAGAGGCAAGAAACAGCGCGCGCTTTAGATCCTATAGATGAGATGAATACTTACAATTATTATTAGGGTTATAATTATATTCGAGTGCTGATTGCCGTGTTATAGTTTGTTAACGAAACTACCCCTCAATTCTAAATATTGTAAGGCAGTTTGTCGTGTGCGTATCATGGCCACGCATGCTTATATCGCCTTTCCCTTTCTCTACCACGGTTGCGCTTTAAAACCACGGCGCTGCAAGTTTGCTTTCCTTTCCTTCCCTCTTCTCCGCCCTTAAACTGGCTCTCTTAACTACTACACGCAGAGACAAAGAAACAGCACGCGCATGCGATCGCATAGATGAGATGAATACATATATATAGAAAAGCATCAGCTATAGCTCTCGAAGTATAATATAATATAATATAGAATAGCTCTCGAAGATAGCTATTCCGGCGGCTAGCTTCCCACGCTATGCGTGCCGTCCTCGCACCTGTTAAAGCTTTTCCTGGACGCTAGAACTATACTATTCCTACGCAACCTTGAGCGATCGGAAAGCGCGTTTTCCACGCCTGGCCGGCGGAGAGGGGAGGCTTTGTTCCGGCCGCGAAGCTCTCCACATCCCCGTAAGGAGCCTGGTGGTGGTCTCGCGCTGACGATGCCCTCTCGGTGAGCGCATATTTCCCCCCTCATCTTTTAAGAGATTCAATACATACAAGCATTTGTCTCGCAAACCAGATTTATTTCAAGAGGATTTTCCACGTCTCAATTATTTCTCTCGTCGTATTCGAGTGCTCATTGCCGTGTTATAGTTTGTTAACGAAGCTTCCCCTCAAGTCTAAATATTGTAAGGCAGTTTGTCGTGTGCGTATCATGGCCACGCATGCTTATATCGCCTTTCCGTTTCTCTACCACGGTTGCGCCTTAAAACCACGGCGCTGCAAGTTTGCTTTCTTTTCCTTCCCTCTTCTCCGCCCTTAAACTGGCTCTCTTAACTACTACACGCAGAGGCAAGAAACAGCGCGCGCTTTAGATCCTATAGATGAGATGAATATTTACAATTATTATTAAGGTTATAATTAAATTCGAGTGCTGATTGCCGTGTTATAGTTTGTTAACGAAACTACCCCTCAATTCTAAATATTGTAAGGCAGTTTGTCGTGTGCGTATCATGGCCACGCATGCTTATATCGCCTTTCCGTTTCTCTACCACGGTTGCGCTTTAAAACCACGGCGCTGCAAGTTTGCTTTCCTTTCCTTCCCTCTTCTCCGCCCTTAAACTGGCTCTCTTAACTACTACACGCAGAGACAAAGAAACAGCACGCGCATGCGATCTCATAGATGAGATGAATACATATATATAGAAAAGCATCAGTCATAGCTCTCGAAGTATAATATAATATAATATAGAATAGCACTCGAAGATAGCTATTGCGGCGGATAGCTTCCCACGCTATGCGTGCCGTCCTCGCACCTTTTAAAGCTTTTCCTGGACGCTAGAACTATACTATTCCTACGCAACCTTGAGCGATCGGAAAGCGCGTTTTCCACGCCTGGCCGGCGGAGAGGGGAGGCTTCGTTCCGGCCGCGAAGCTCTCCACATCCCCGTAAGGAGCCTGGTGGTGGTCTCGCGCTGACGATGCCCTCTCGGTGAGCGCATATTTCCCCCCTCATCTTTTAAGAGATTCAATACATACAACCACTTGTCTCGCAAACCAGATTTATTTCAAGGGAATTTTCCACGTCTCAATTATTTCTCTCGTCGTAATCGAGTGCTCATTGCCGTGTTATAGTGTGTTAACGAAGCTTCCCCTCAAGTCTAAATATTGTAAGGCAGTTTGTCGTGTGCGTATCATGGCCACGCATGCTTATATCGCCTTTCCGTTTCTCTACCACGGTTGCGCCTTAAAACCACGGCGCTGCAAGTTTGCTTTCTTTTCCTTCCCTCGTCTCCGCCCTTAAACTGGCTCTCTTAACCACTACACGCAGAGGCAAGAAACAGCGCGCGCTTTAGATCCTATAGATGGGATGAATATTTACAATTATTATTAGGGTTATAATTATATTCGAGTGCTGATTGCCGTGTTATAGTTTGTTAACGAAACTACCCTCAATTCTAAATATTGTAAGGCAGTTTGTCGTGTGCGTATCATGGCCACGCATGCTTATATCGCATTTCCGTTTCTCTACCACGGTTGCGCTTTAAAACCACGGCGCTGCAAGTTTGCTTTCCTTTCCTTCCCTCTTCTCCGCCCTTAAACTGGCTCTCTTAACTACTACACGCAGAGACAAAGAAACAGCACGCGCATGCGATCGCATAGATGAGATGAATACATATATATAGAAAAGCATTAGTCATAGCTCTCGAAGTATAATATAATATAATATAGAATAGCTCTCGAAGATAGCTATTCCGGCGGCTAGCTTCCCACGCTATGCGTGCCGTCCTCGCACCTGTTAAAGCTTTTCCTGGACGCTAGAACTATACTATTCCTACGCAACCTTGAGCGATCGGAAAGCGCGTTTTCCACGCCTGGCCGGCGGAGAGGGGAGGCTTCGTTCCGGCCGCGAAGCTCTCCACATCCCCGTAAGGAGCCTGGTGGTGGTCTCGCGCTGACGATGCCCTCTCGGTGAGCGCATATTTCCCCCCTCATCTTTTAAGAGATTCAATACATACAAGCATTTGTCTCGCAAACCACATTTATTTCAAGGGAATTTTCTACGTCTCAATTATTTCTCTCGTCGTATTCGAGTGCTCATTGCCGTGTTATAGTTTGTTAACGAAGCTTCCCCTCAAGTCTAAATATTGTAAGGCAGTTTGTCGTGTGCGTATCATGGCCACGCATGCTTATATCGCCTTTCCGTTTCTCTACCACGGTTGCGCCTTAAAACCACGGCGCTGCAAGTTTGCTTTCTTTTCCTTTCCTCTTCTCCGCCCTTAAACTGGCTCTCTAAACTACTACACGCAGAGACAAAGAAACAGCACGCGCATGCGATCGCATAGATGAGATGAATACATATATATAGAAAAATAGCTCTCGAAGTATAATATAATATAATATAGAATAGCTCTTGAAGATAGCTATTCCGGCGGCTAGCTTCCCACGCTATGCGTGCCGTCCTCGCACCTGTTAAAGCTTTTCCTGGACGCTAGAACTATGCAATTCCTACGCAACCTTGAGCGATCGGAAAGCGCGTTTTCCACGCCAGGCCGGCGGAGAGGGGAGGCTTCGTTCCGGCCGCGAAGCTCTCCACATCCCCGTAAGGAGCCTGGTGGTGGTCTCGCGCTGACGATGCCCTCTCGGTGAGCGCATATTTCCCCCCTCATCTTTTAAGAGATTCAATACATACAAGCATTTGTCTCGCAAACCAGATTTATTTCAAGGGAATTTTCCACGTCTCAATTATTTCTCTCGTCGTATTCGAGTGCTCATTGCCGTGTTATAGTTTGTTAACGAAGCTTCCCCTCAATTCTAAATATTGTAAGGCAGTTTGTCGTGTGCGTATCATGGCCACGCATGCTTATATCGCCTTTCCGTTTCTCTTCCACGGTTGCGCTTTAAAACCACGGCGCTGCAAGTTTGCTTTCCTTTCCTTCCCTCTTCTCCGCCCTTAAACTGGCTCTCTTAACTACTACACGCAGAGACAAAGAAACAGCACGCGCATGCGATCGCATAGATGAGATGAATACATATATATCGAAAAGCATTAGTCATAGCTCTCGAAGTATAATATAATATAATATAGAATAGCTCTCGAAGATAGCTATTCCGGCGGCTAGCTTCCCACGCTATGCGTGCCGTCCTCGCACCTGTTAAAGCTTTTCCTGGACGCTAGAACTATACTATTCCTACGCAACCTTGAGCGATCGGAAAGCGCGTTTTCCACGCCTGGCCGGCGGAGAGGGGAGGCTTCGTTCCGGCCGCGAAGCTCTCCACATCCCCGTAAGGAGCCTGGTGGTGGTCTCGCGCTGACGATGCCCTCTCGGTGAGCGCATATTTCCCCCCTCATCTTTTAAGAGATTCAATACATAAAAGCATTTGTCTCGCAAACCAGATTTATTTCAAGAGAATTTTCAGCGTCTCAATTATTTCTCTCGTCGTATTCGAGTTCTCATTGCCGTGTTATAGTTTGTTAACGAAGCTTCCCCTCAAGTCTAAATATTGTAAGGCAGTTTGTCGTGTGCGTATCATGGCCACGCATGCTTATATCGCCTTTCCGTTTCTCTACCACGGTTGCGCCTTAAAACCACGGCGCTGCAAGTTTGCTTTCTTTTCCTTCCCACTTCTCCGCCCTTAAACTGGCTCTCTTAACTACTACACGCAGAGGCAAGAAACAGCGCGCGCTTTAGATCCTATAGATGAGATGAATATTTACAATTATTATTAGGGTTGTAATTATATTCGAGTGCTGATTGCCGTGTTATAGTTTGTTAACGAAACTACCCCTCAATTCTAAATATTGTAAGGCAGTTTGTCGTGTGCGTATCATGGCCACGCATGCTTATATCGCCTTTCCGTTTCTCTACCACGGTTGCGCTTTAAAACCACGGCGCTGCAAGTTTGTTTTCCTTTCCTTCCCTCTTCTCCGCCCTTAAACTGGCTCTCTTAACTACTACACGCAGAGACAAAGAAACAGCACGCGCATGCGATCGCATAGATGAGATGAATACATAGATATAGAAAAGCATCAATCATAGCTCTCGAAGTATAATATAATATAATATAGAATAGCTCTCGAAGATAGCTATTCCGGCGGCTAGCTTCCCACGCTATGCGTGCCGTCCTCGCACCTGTTAAAGCTTTTCCTGGACGCTAGAACTATACTATTCCTACGCAACCTTGAGCGATCGGAAAGCGCGTTTTCCACGCCTGGCCGGCGGAGAGGGGAGGCTCCGTTCCGGCCGCGAAGCTCTCCACATCCCCGTAAGGAGCCTGGTGGTGGTCTCGCGCTGACGATGCCCTCTCGGTGAGCGCATATTTCCCCCCTCATCTTTTAAGAGATTCAATACATACAAGCATTTGTCTCGCAAACCAGATTTACTTCAAGGGAATTTTCCACGTCTCAATTATTTCTCTCGTCGTATTCGAGTGCTCATTGCCGTGTTATAGTTTGTTAACGAAGCTTCCCCTCAAGTGTAAATATTGTAAGGCAGTTTGTCTTGTGCGTATCATGGCCACGCATGCTTATATCGCCTTTCCGTTTCTCTACCACGGTTGCGCCTCAAAACCACGGCGCTGCAAGTTTGCTTTCTTTTCCTTCCCTCTTCTCCGCCCTTAAACTGGCTCTCTTAACTACTACACGCAGAGGCAAGAAACAACGCGCGCTTTAGATCCTATAGATGAGATGAATATTTACAATTATTATTAGGGTTATAATTATATTCGAGTGCTGATTGCCGTGTAATAGTTTGTTAACGAAACTACCCCTCAATTCTAAATATTGTAAGGCAGTTTGTCGTGTGCGTATCATGGCCACGCATGCTTATATCGCCTTTCCGTTTCTATACCACGGTTGCGCTTTAAAACCACGGCGCTGCAAGTTTGCTTTCCTTTCCTTCCCTCTTCTCCGCCCTTAAACTGGCTCTCTTAACTACTACACGCAGAGACAAAGAAACAGCACGCGCATGCGATCGCATAGATGAGATGAATACATATATATAGAAAAGCATCAGTCATAGCTCTCGAAGTATAATATAATATAGAATACCTCTCGAAGATAGCTATTCCGGCGGCTAGCTTCCCACGCTATGCGTGCCGTCCTCGCACCTGTTAAAGCTTTTCCTGGACGCCAGAACTATACTATTCCTACGCAACCTTGAGCGATCGGAAAGCGCGTTTTCCACGCCTGGCCGGCGGAGAGGGGAGGCTTCGTTCCGGCCGCGAAGCTCTCCACATCCCCGTAAGGAGCCTGGTGGTGGTCTCGCGCTGACGATGCCCTCTCGGTGAGCGCATATTTCCCCCCTCATCTTTTAAGAGATTCAATACATACAAGCATTTGTCTCGCAAACCAGATTTATTTCAAGGGAATTTTCCACGTCTCAATTATTTCTCTCGTCGTATTCGAGTGCTCATTGCCGTGTTATAGTTTGTTTACGAAGCTTCCCCTCAAGTCTAAATATTGTAAGGCAGTTTGTCGTGTGCGTATCATGGCCACGCATGCTTATATCGCCTTTCCGTTTCTCTACCACGGGTGCGCCTTAAAACCACGGCGCTGCAAGTTTGCTTTCTTTTCCTTCCCTCTTCTCCGCCCATAAACTGGCTCTCTTAACTACTACATGCAGAGGCAAGAAACAGCGCGCGCTTTAGATCCTATAGATGAGATGAATATTTACAATTATTATTAGGGTTATAATTATATTCGAGTGCTGATTGCCGTGTTATAGTTTGTTAACGAAACTACCCCTCAATTCTAAATATTGTAAGGCAGTTTGTCGTGTGCGTATCATGGCCACGCATGCTTATATCGCCTTTCCGTTTCTCTACCACGGTTGCACTTTAAAACCACGGCGCTGCAAGTTTGCTTTCCTTTCCTTCCCTCTTCTCCGCCCTTAAACTGGCTCTCTTAACTACTACACGCAGAGACAAAGAAACAGCACGCGCATGTGATCGCATAGATGAGATGAATACATATATATAGAAAAATAGCTCTCGAAGTATAATCTAATATAATATAGAATAGCTCTCGAAGATAGCTATTCCGGCGGCTAGCTTCCCACGCTATGCGTGCCGTCCTCGCACCTGTTAAAGCTTTTCCTGGACGCTAGAAGTATACTATTCCTACGCAACCTTGAGCGACCGGAAAGCACGTTTTCCACGCCTGGCCGGCGGAGAGGGGAGGCTTCGTTCCGGCCGCGAAGCTCTCCACATCCCCGTAAGGAGCCTGGTGGTGGTCTCGCGCTGACGATGCCCTCTCGGTGAGCGCATATTTCCCCCCTCATCTTTTAAGAGATTTAATACATACAAGCATTTGTCTCGCAAACCAGATTTATTTCAAGGGAATTTTCCACGTCTCAATTATTTCTCTCGTCGTATTCGAGTGCTCATTGCCGTGTTATAGTTTGTTAACGAAGCTTCCCCTCAAGTCTAAATATTGTAAGGCAGTTTGTCGTGTGCGTATCATGGCCACGCATGCTTATATCGCCTTTCCGTTTCTCTACCACGGTTGCGCCTTAAAACCACGGCGCTGCAAGTTTGCTTTCTTTTCCTTCCCTCTTCTCCGCCCTTAACCTGGCTCTCTTAACTACTACACGCAGAGGCAAGAAACAGCGCGCGCTTTAGATCCTATAGATGAGATGAATATTTACAATTATTATTAGGGTTATAATTATATTCGAGTGCTGATTGCCGTGTTATAGTTTGTTAACGAAACTACCCCTCAATTCTAAATATTGTAAGGCAGTTTGTCGTGTGCGTATCATGGCCACGCATGCTTATATCGCCTTTCCGTTTCTCTACCACGGTTGCGCTTTAAAACCACGGCGCTGCAAGTTTGCTTTCCTTTCCTTCCCTCTTCTCCGCCCTTAAACTGGCTCTCTTAACTACTACACGCAGAGACAAAGAAACAGCACGCGCATGCGATCGCATAGATGAGATGAATACATATATATAGAAAAGCATCAGTCATAGCTCTCGAAGTATAATATAATATAATATAGAATAGCTCTCGAAGATAGCTATTCCGGCGGCTAGCTTCCCACGCTATGCGTGCCGTCCTCGCACCTGTTAAAGCTTTTCCTGGACGCTAGAACTATACTATTCCTACGCAACCTTGAGCGATCGGAAAGCGCGTTTTCCACGACTGGCCGGCGGAGAGGGGAGGCTTCGTTCCGGCCGCGAAGCTCTCCACATCCCCGTAAGGAGCCTGGTGGTGGTCTCGCGCTGACGATGCCCTCTCGGTGAGCGCATATTTCCCCCCTCATCTTTTAAGAGATTCAATACATACAAGCATTTGTCTCGCAAACCAGATTTATTTCAAGGGAATTTTCCACGTCTCAATTATTTCTCTCGTTGTATTCGAGTGCTCATTGCCGTGTTATAGTTTGTTAATGAAGCTTCCCCTCAAGTCTAAATATTGTAAGGCAGTTTGTCGTGTGCGTATCATGGCCACGCATGCTTATATCGCCTTACGTTTCTCTACCACGTTTGCGCCTTAAAACCACGGCGCTGTAAGTTTGCTTTCTTTTCCTTCCCTCTTCTCCGCCCTTAAACTGGCTCTCTTAACTACTACACGCAGAAGCAAGAAACAGCGCGCGCTTTAGATCCTATAGATGAGATGAATATTTACAATTATTATTAGGGTTATAATTATATTCGAGTGCTGATTGCCGTGTTATAGTTTGTTAACGAAACTACCCCTCAATTCTAAATATTGTAAGGCAGTTTGTCGTGTGCGTATCATGGCCACGCATGCTTATATCGCCTTTCCGTTTCTCTACCACGGTTGCGCTTTAAAACCACGGCGCTGCAAGTTTGCTTTCCTTTCCTTCCCTCTTCTCCGCCCTTAAACTGGCTCTCTTAACTACTACACGCATAGACAAAGAAACAGCACGCGCATGCGATCGCATAGATGAGATGAATACATATATATAGAAAAGCATCAGTCATAGCTCTCGAAGTATAATATAATATAATATAGAATAGCTCTCGAAGATAGCTATTCCGGCGGCTAGCTTCCCACGCTATGCGTGCCGTCCTCGCACCAGTTAAAGCTTTTCCTGGACGCTAGAACTATACTATTCCTACGCAACCTTGAGCGATCGGAAAGCGCGTTTTCCACGCCTGACCGGCGGAGAGGGGAGGCTTCGTTCCGGCCGCGAAGCTCTCCACATCCCCGTAAGGAGCCTGGTGGTGGTCTCGCGCTGACGATGCCCTCTCGGTGAGCGCATATTTCCCCCCTCATCTTTTAAGAGATTCAATACATACAAGCATTTGTCTCGCAAACCAGATTTATTTCAAGGGAACTTTCCACGTCTCAATTATTTCTCTCGTCGTATTCGAGTGCTCATTGCCGTGTTATAGTTTGTTAACGAAGCTTCCCCTCAAGTCTAAATATTGTAAGGCAGTTTGTCGTGTGCGTATCATGGCCACGCATGCTTATATCGCCTTAACGTTTCTCTACCACGGTTGCGCCTTAAAACCACGGCGCTGCAAGTTTGCTTTCTTTTCCTTCCCTCTTCTCCGCCCTTAAACTGGCTCTCTTAAGTATTACACGCAGAGGCAAGAAACAGCGCGCGCTTTAGATCCTATAGATCAGATGAATATTTACAATTATTATTAGGGTTATAATTATATTCGAGTGCTGATTGCCGTGTTATAGTTTGTTAACGAAACTACCCCTCAATTCTAAATATTGTAAGGCAGTTTGTCGTGTGCGTATCATGGCCACGCATGCTTATATAGCTTTTCCGTTTCTCTACCACGGTTGCGCTTTAGAACCACGGCGCTGCAAGTTTGCTTTCCTTTCCTTCCCTCTTCTCCGCCCTTAAACTGGCTCTCTTAACTACTACACGCAGAGACAAAGAAACAGCACGCGCATGCGATCGCATAGATGAGATGAATACATATATATAGAAAAGCATCAGTCATAGCTCTCGAAGTATAATATAATATAATATAGAATAGCTCTCGAAGATAGCTATTCCGGCGGCTAGCTTCCCACGCTATGCGTGCCGTCCTCGCACCTGTTAAAGCTTTTCCTGGATGCTAGAACTATACTATTCCTACGCAACCTTGAGCGATCGGAAAGCGCGTTTTCCACGCCTGGCCGGCGGAGAGGGGAGGCTTAGTTCCGGCCGCGAAGCTCTCCACATCCCCATAAGGAGCCTGGTGGAGGTCTCGCGCTGACGATGCCCTCTCGGTGAGCGCATATTTCCCCCCTCATCTTTTAAGAGATTCAATACATACAAGCATTTGTCTCGCAAACCACATTTATTTCAAGGGAATTTTCTACGTCTCAATTATTTCTCTCGTCGTATTCGAGTGCTCATTGCCGTGTTATAGTTTGTTAACGAAGCTTCCCCTCAAGTCTAAATATTGTAAGGCAGTTTGTCGTGTGCGTATCATGGCCACGCATGCTTATATCGCCTTTCCGTTTCTCTACCACGGTTGCGCCTTAAAACCACGGCGCTGCAAGTTTGCTTTCTTTTCCTTTCCTCTTCTCCGCCCTTAAACTGGCTCTCTAAACTACTACACGCAGAGACAAAGAAACAGCACGCGCATGCGATCGCATAGATGAGATGAATACATATATATAGAAAAATAGCTCTCGAAGTATAATATAATATAATATAGAATTGCTCTTGAAGATAGCTATTCCGGCGGCTAGCTTCCCACGCTATGCGTGCCGTCCTCGCACCTGTTAAAGCTTTTCCTGGACGCTAGAACTATGCAATTCCTACGCAACCTTGAGCGATCGGAAAGCGCGTTTTCCACGCCAGGCCGGCGGAGAGGGGAGGCTTCGTTCCGGCCGCGAAGCTCTCCACATCCCCGTAAGGAGCCTGGTGGTGGTCTCGCGCTGACGATGCCCTCTCGGTGAGCGCATATTTCCCCCCTCATCTTTTAAGAGATTCAATACATACAAGCATTTGTCTCGCAAACCAGATTTATTTCAAGGGAATTTTCCACGTCTCAATTATTTCTCTCGTCGTATTCGAGTGCTCATTGCCGTGTTATAGTTTGTTAACGAAGCTTCCCCTCAAGTCTAAATATTGTAAGGCAGTTTGTCGTGTGCGTATCATGGCCAGGCATGCTTGTATCGCCTTTCCGTTTCTCTACCACAGTTGCGCCTTAAAACCACGGCGCTGCAAGTTTGCTTTCTTTTCCTTCCCTCTTCTCCGCCCTTAAACTGGCTCTCTTAACTACTACACGCAGAGGCAAGAAACAGCGCGCGCTTTAGATCCTATAGATGAGATGAATATTTACAATTATTATTAGGGTTATAATTATATTCGAGTGCTGATTGCCGTGTTATAGTTTGTTAACGAAACTACCCCTCAATTCTAAATATTGTAAGGCAGTTTGTCGTGTGCGTATCATGGCCACGCATGCTTATATCGCCTTTCCGTTTCTCTTCCACGGTTGCGCTTTAAAACCACGGCGCTGCAAGTTTGCTTTCCTTTCCTTCCCTCTTCTCCGCCCTTAAACTGGCTCTCTTAACTACTACACGCAGAGACAAAGAAACAGCACGCGCATGCGATCGCATAGATGAGATGAATACATATATATAGAAAAGCATCAGTCATAGCTCTCGAAGTATAATATAATATAATATAGAATACCTCTCGAAGATAGCTATTCCGGCGGCTAGCTTCCCACGCTATGCGTGCCGTCCTCGCACCTGTTAAAGCTTTTCCTGGACGCCAGAACTATACTATTCCTACGCAACCTTGAGCGATCGGAAAGCGCGTTTTCCACGCCTGGCCGGCGGAGAGGGGAGGCTTCGTTCCGGCCGCGAAGCTCTCCACATCCCCGTAAGGAGCCTGGTGGTGGTCTCGCGCTGACGATGCCCTCTCGGTGAGCGCATATTTCCCCCCTCATCTTTTAAGAGATTCAATACATACAAGCATTTGTCTCGCAAACCAGATTTATTTCAAGGGAATTTTCCACGTCTCAATTATTTCTCTCGTCGTATTCGAGTGCTCATTGCCGTGTTATAGTTTGTTTACGAAGCTTCCCCTCAAGTCTAAATATTGTAAGGCAGTTTGTCATGTGCGTATCATGGCCACGCATGCTTATATCGCCTTTCCGTTTCTCTACCACGGGTGCGCCTTAAAACCACGGCGCTGCAAGTTTGCTTTCTTTTCCTTCCCTCTTCTCCGCCCTTAAACTGGCTCTCTTAACTACTACACGCAGAGGCAAGAAACAGCGCGCGCTTTAGATCCTATAGATGAGATGAATATTTACAATTATTATTAGGGTTATAATTATATTCGAGTGCTGATTGCCGTGTTATAGTTTGTTAACGAAACTACCCCTCAATTCTAAATATTGTAAGGCAGTTTGTCGTGTGCGTATCATGGCCACGCATGCTTATATCGCCTTTCCGTTTCTCTACCACGGGTGCGCCTTAAAACCACGGCGCTGCAAGTTTGCTTTCTTTTCCTTCCCTCTTCTCCGCCCTTAAACTGGCTCTCTTAACTACTACACGCAGAGGCAAGAAACAGCGCGCGCTTTAGATCCTATAGATGAGATGAATATTTACAATTATTATTAGGGTTATAATTATATTCGAGTGCTGATTGCCGTGTTATAGTTTGTTAACGAAACTACCCCTCAATTCTAAATATTGTAAGGCAGTTTGTCGTGTGCGTATCATGGCCACGCATGCTTATATCGCCTTTCCGTTTCTCTACCACGGTTGCACTTTAAAACCACGGCGCTGCAAGTTTGCTTTCCTTTCCTTCCCTCTTCTCCGCCCTTAAACTGGCTCTCTTAACTACTACACGCAGAGACAAAGAAACAGCACGCGCATGTGATCGCATAGATGAGATGAATACATATATATAGAAAAATAGCTCTCGAAGTATAATATAATATAATATAGAATAGCTCTCGAAGATAGCTATTCCGGCGGCTAGCTTCCCACGCTATTCGTGCCGTCCTCGCACCTGTTAAAGCCTTTCCTGGACGCTAGAACTATACTATTCCTACGCAACCTTGAGCGATCGGAAAGCGCGTTTTCCACGCCTGGCCGGCGGAGAGGGGAGGCTTCGTTCCGGCCGCGAAGCTCTCCACATCCCCGTAAGGAGCCTGGTGGTGGTCTCGCGCTGACGATGCCCTCTCGGTGAGCGCATATTTCCCCCCTCATCTTTTAAGAGATTCAATACATACAAGCATTTGTCTCGCAAACCAGATTTATTTCAAGGGAATTTTCCACGTCTCAATTATTTCTCTCGTCGTATTCGAGTGCTCATTGCCGTGTTATAGTTTGTTAACGAAGCTTCCCCTCAAGTCTAAATATTGTAAGGCAGTTTGTCGTGTGCGTATCATGGCCACGCATGCTTATATCGCCTTTCCGTTTCTCTACCGCGGTTGCGCCTTAAAACCACGGCGCTGCAAGTTTGCTTTCTTTTCCTTCCCTCTTCTCCGCCCTTAAACTGGCTCTCTTAACTACTACACGCAGAGACAAAGAAACAGCACGCGCATGCGATCGCATAGATGAGATGAATACATATATATAGAAAAGCATTAGTCATAGCTCTCGAAGTATAATATAATATAATATAGAATAGCTCTCGAAGATAGCTATTCCGGCGGCTAGCTTCCCACGCTATGCGTGCCGTCCTCGCACCTGTTAAAGCTTTTCCTGGACGCTAGAACTATACTATTCCTACGCAACCTTGAGCGATCGGAAAGCGCGTTTTCCACGCCTGGCCGGCGGAGAGGGGAGGCTTCGTTCCGGCCGCGAAGCTCTCCACATCCCCGTAAGGAGCCTGGTGGTGGTCTCGCGCTGACGATGCCCTCTCGGTGAGCGCATATTTCCCCCCTAATCTTTTAAGAGATTCAATACATACAAGCATTTGTCTCGCAAACCAGATTTATTTCAAGGCAATTTTCCACGTCTCAATTATTTCTCTCGTCGTATTCGAGTGCTCATTGCCGTGTTATAGTTTGTTAACGAAGCTTCCCCTCAAGTCTAAATATTGTAAGGCAGTTTGTCGTGTGCGTATCATGGCCACGCATGCTTATATCGCCTTTCCGTTTCTCTACCGCGGTTGCGCCTTAAAACCACGGCGCTGCAAGTTTGCTTTCTTTTCCTTCCCTCTTCTCCGCCCTTAAACTGGCTCTCTTAACTACTACACGCAGAGACAAAGAAACAGCACGCGCATGCGATCGCATAGATGAGATGAATGCATATATATAGAAAAATAGCTCTCGAAGTATAATATAATATAATATAGAATAGCTCTCGAAGATAGCTATTCCGGCGGCTAGCTTCCCACGCTATGCGTGCCGTCCTCGCACCTGTTAAAGCTTTTCCTGGACGCTAGAACTATACTATTTCTACGCAACCTTGAGCGATCGGAAAGCGCGTTTTCCACGCCTGGCCGGCGGAGACGGGAGGCTTCGTTCCGGCCGCGAAGCTCTCCACATCCCCGTAAGGAGCCTGGTGGTGGTCTCGCGCTGACGATGCCCTCTCGGTGAGCGCATATTTCCCCCCTCATCTTTTAAGAGATTCAATACATACAAGCATTTGTCTCGCAAACCAGATTTATTTCAAGGGAATTTTCCACGTCTCAATTATTTCTCTCGTCGTATTCGAGTGCTCATTGCCGTGTTATAGTTTGTTAACGAAGCTTCCCCTCAAGTCTAAATATTGTAAGGCAGTTTGTCGTGTGCGTATCATGGCCACGCATGCTTATATCGCCTTTCCGTTTCTCTACCGCGGTTGCGCCTTAAAGCCACGGCGCTGCAAGTTTGCTTTCTTTTCCTTCCCTCTTCTCCGCCCTCAAACTGGCTCTCTTAACTACTACACGCAGAGACACAGAAACAGCACGCGCATGCGATCGCATAGATGAGATGAATACATATATATATAGAAAAGCATTAGTCATAGCTCTCGAAGTATAATATAATATAATATAGTATAGCTCTCGAAGATAGCTATTCCGGCGGCTAGCTTCCCACTCTATGCGTGCCGTCCTCGCACCTGTTAAAGCTTTTCCTGGACGCTAGAACTATACTATTCCTACGCAACCTTGAGCGATCGGAAAGCGCGTTTTCCACGCCTGGCCGGCGGAGAGGGGAGGCTTCGTTCCGGCCGCGAAGCTCTCCACATCCCCGTAAGGTGCCTGGTGGTGGTCTCGCGCTGACGATGCCCTCTCGGTGAGCGCATATTTCCCCCCTCATCTTTTAAGAGATTCAATACATACAAGCATTTGTCTCGCAAACCAGATTTATTTCAAGGGAACTTTCCACGTCTCAATTATTTCTCGCGTCGTATTCGAGTGCTCATTGCCGTGTTATAGTTTGTTAACGAAGCTTCCCCTCAAGTCTAAATATTGTAAGGCAGTTTGTCGTGTGCGTATCATGGCCACGCATGCTTATGTCACCTTTCCGTTTCTCTACCACATTGCGCTTTAAAACCACGGCGCTGCAAGTTTGCTTTCCTTTCCTTCCCTCTTCTCCGCCCTTAAACTGGCTCTCTTCACTACTACACGCAGAGACAAAGAAACAGCACGCGCATGCGATCGCATAGATGAGATGAATACATATATATAGAAAAGCATTAGTCATAGCTCTCGAAGTATAATTTAATATAATATAGAATAGCTCTCGAAGATAGCTATTCCGGCGGCTTGCTTCCCACGCTATGCGTGCCGTCCTCGCACCTGTTAAAGCTTTTCCTGGACGCTAGAACTATACTATTCCTACGCAACCTTGAGCGATCGGAAAGCGCGTTTTCCACGCCTGGCCGGCGGAGAGGGGAGCCTTCGTTCCGGCCGCGAAGCTCTCCACATCCCCGTAAGTAGCCTGGTGGTGGTCTCGCGCTGACGATGCCCTCTCGGTGAGCGCATATTTCCCCCCTCATCTTTTAAGAGATTCAATACATACGAGCATTTGTCTCGCAAACCAGATTTATTTCAAGGGAACTTTCCACGTCTCAATTATTTCTCTCGTCGTATTCGAGTGCTCATTGCCGTGTTATAGTTTGTTAACGAAGCTTCCCCTCAAGTCTAAATATTGTAAGGCAGTTTGTCGTGTGCTTATCATGGCCACGCATGCTTATGTCACCTTTCCGTTTCTCTACCACATTGCGCTTTAAAACCACGGCGCTGCAAGTTTGCTTTCCTTTCCTTCCCTCTTCTCCGCCCTTAAACTGGCTCTCTTAACTACTACACGCAGAGACAAAGAAACAGCACGCGCATGCGATCGCATAGATGAGATGAATACATATATATAGAAAAGCATCAGTCATAACTCTCGAAGTATAATATAATATAATATAGAATAGCTCTCGAAGATAGCTATTACGGCGGCTAGCTTCCCACGCTATGCGTGCCGTCCTCGCACCTGTTAAAGCTTTTCCTGGACGCTAGAACTATACTATTCCTACGCAACCATGAGCGATCGGAAAGCGCGTTTTCCACGCCTGGCCGGCGGAGAGGGGAGGCTTCGTTCCGGCCGCGAAGCTCTCCACATCCCCGTAAGGAGCCTGGTGGTGGTCTCGCGCTGACGATGCCCTCTCGGCGAGCGCATATTTCCCCCCTCATCTTTTAAGAGATTCAATACATACAAGCATTTGTCTCGCAAACCAGATTTATTTCAAGGGAATTTTCCACGTCTCAATTATTTCTCTCGTCGTATTCGAGTGCTCATTGCCGTGTTATAGTTTGTTAACGAAGCTTTCCCTCAAGTCTAAATATTGTAAGGCAGTTTGTCGTGTGCGTATCATGGCCACGCATGCTTATATCGCCTTTCCGTTTCTCTACCACAGTTGCGCCTTAAAACCACGGCGCTGCAAGTTTGCTTTCTTTTACTTCCCTCTTCTCCGCCCTTAAACTGGCTCTCTTAACTACTACACGCAGAGACAAAGAAACAGCACGCGCATGCGATCGCATAGATGAGATGAATACATATATATAGAAAAGCATTAGTCATAGCTCTCGAAGTATAATATAATATATTATAGAATAGCTCTCGAAGATAGCTATTCCGGCGGCTAGCTTCCCACGCTATGCGTGCCGTCCTCGCACCTGTTAAAGCTTTTCCTGGACGCTAGAACTATACTATTCCTACGCAACCTTGAGCGATCGGAAAGCGCGTTTTCCACGCCTGGCCGGCGGAGAGGGGAGGCTTCGTTCCGGCCGCGAAGCTCTCCACATCCCCGTAAGGAGCCTGGTGGTGGGCTCGCGCTGACGATGCCCTCTCGGTGAGCGCATATTTCCCCCCTCATCTTTTAAGAGATTCAATACATACAAGCATTTGTCTCGCAAACCAGATTTATTTCAAGGGAATTTTCAGCGTCTCAATTATTTCTCTCGTCGTATTCGAGTGCTCATTGCCGTGTTATAGTTTGTTAACGAAGCTTCCCCTCAAGTCTAAATATTGTAAGGCAGTTTGTCGTGTGCGTATCATGGCCACGCATGCTTATATCGCCTTTCCGTTTCTCTACCATGGTTGCGCCTTAAAACCACGGCGCTGCAAGTTTGCTTTCTTTTCCTTCCCTCTTCTCCGCCCTTAAACTGGCTCTCTTAACTACTACACGCAGAGGCAAGAAACAGCGCGCGCTTTAGATCCTATAGATGAGATGAATATTTACAATTAATATTAGGGTTATAATTATATTCGAGTGCTGATTGCCGTGTTATAGTTTGTTAACGAAACTACCCCTGAATTCTAAATATTGTAAGGCAGTTTGTCGTGTGCGTATCATGGCCACGCATGCTTATATCGCCTTTCCGTTTCTCTTCCATGGTTGCGCTTTAAAACCACGGCGCTGCAAGTTTGCTTTCCATTCCTTCCCTCTTCTCCGCCCTTAAACTGGCTCTCTTAACTACTACACGCAGAGACAAAGAAACAGCACGCGCATGCGATCGCATAGATGAGATGAATACATATATATAGAAAAGCATTAGTCATAGCTCTCGAAGTATAATATAATATATTATAGAATAGCTCTCGAAGATAGCTATTCCGGCGGCTAGCTTCCCACGCTATGCGTGCCGTCCTCGCACCTGTTAAAGCTTTTCCTGGACGCTAGAACTATACTATTCCTACGCAACCTTGAGCGATCGGAAAGCGCGTTTTCCACGCCTGGCCGGCGGAGAGGGGAGGCTTCGTTCCGGCCGCGAAGCTCTCCACATCCCCGTAAGGAGCCTGGTGGTGGGCTCGCGCTGACGATGCCCTCTCGGTGAGCGCATATTTCCCCCCTCATCTTTTAAGAGATTCAATACATACAAGCATTTGTCTCGCAAACCAGATTTATTTCAAGGGAATTTTCAGCGTCTCAATTATTTCTCTCGTCGTATTCGAGTGCTCATTGCCGTGTTATAGTTTGTTAACGAAGCTTCCCCTCAAGTCTAAATATTGTAAGGCAGTTTGTCGTGTGCGTATCATGGCCACGCATGCTTATATCGCCTTTCCGTTTCTCTACCATGGTTGCGCCTTAAAACCACGGCGCTGCAAGTTTGCTTTCTTTTCCTTCCCTCTTCTCCGCCCTTAAACTGGCTCTCTTAACTACTACACGCAGAGGCAAGAAACAGCGCGCGCTTTAGATCCTATAGATGAGATGAATATTTACAATTAATATTAGGGTTATAATTATATTCGAGTGCTGATTGCCGTGTTATAGTTTGTTAACGAAACTACCCCTCAATTCTAAATATTGTAAGGCAGTTTGTCGTGTGCGTATCATGGCCACGCATGCTTATATCGCCTTTCCGTTTCTCTTCCATGGTTGCGCTTTAAAACCACGGCGCTGCAAGTTTGCTTTCCTTTCCTTCCCTCTTCTCCGCCCTTAAACTGGCTCTCTTAACTACTACACGCAGAGACAAAGAAACAGCACGCGCATGCGATCGCATAGATGAGATGAATACATATATATAGAAAAGCATTAGTCATAGCTCTCGAAGTATAATATAATATAATATAGAATAGCTCTCGAAGATAGCTATTCCGGCGGCTAGATTCCCACGCTATGCGTGCCGTCCTCGCACCTGTTAAAGCTTTTCCTGGACGCTAGAACTATACTATTCCTACGCAACCTTGAGCGATCGGAAAGCGCGTTTTCCACGCCTGGCCGGCGGAGAGGGGAGGCTTCGTTCCGGCCGCGAAGCTCTCCACATCCCCGTAAGGAGCCTGGTGGTGGTCTCGCGCTGACGATGCCCTCTCGGTGAGCGCATATTTCCCCCCTCATCTTTTAAGAGATTCAATACATACAAGCATTTGTCTCGCAAACCAGATTTATTTCAAGGGAATTTTCAGCGTCTCAATTATTTCTCTCGTCGTATTCGAGTGCTCATTGCCGTGTTATAGTTTGTTAACGAAGCTTCCCCTCAAGTCTAAATATTGTAAGGCAGTTTGTCGTGTGCGTATCATGGCCACGCATGCTTATATCGCCTTTCCGTTTCTCTACCACGGTTGCGCCTTAAAACCACGGCGCTGCAAGTTTGCTTTCTTTTCCTTCCCTCTTCTCCGCCCTTAAACTGGCTCTCTTAACTACTACACGCAGAGGCAAGAAACAGCGCGCGCTTTAGATCCTATAGATGAGATGAATATTTACAATTATTATTAGGGTTATAATTATATTCGAGTGCTGATTGCCGTGTTATAGTTTGTTAACGAAACTACCCCTCAATTCTAAATATTGTAAGGCAGTTTGTCGTGTGCGTATCATGGCCACGCATGCTTATATCGCCTTTCCGTTTCTCTTCCACGGTTGCGCTTTAAGACCATGGCGCTGCAAGTTTGCTTTCCTTTCCTTCCCTCTTCTCCGCCCTTAAACTGGCTCTCTTAACTACTACATGCAGAGACAAAGAAACAGCACGCGCATGCGATCGCTTAGATGAGATGAATACATATATATAGAAAAGCATTAGTCATAGCTCTCGAAGTATAATATAATATAATATAGAATAGCTCTCGAAGATAGCTATTCCGGCGGCTAGATTCCCACGCTATGCCTGCCGTCCTCGCACCTGTTAAAGCTTTTCCTGGACGCTAGAACTATACTATTCCTACGCAACCTTGAGCGATCGGAAAGCGCGTTTTCCACGCCTGGCCGGCGGAGAGGGGAGGCTTCGTTCCGGCCGCGAAGCTCTCCACATCCCCGTAAGGAGCCTGGTGGTGGTCTCGCGCTGACGATGCCCTCTCGGTGAGCGCATATTTCCCCCCTCATCTTTTAAGAGATTCAATACATACAAGCATTTGTCTCGCAAACCAGATTTATTTCAAGGGAATTTTCAGCGTCTCAATTATTTCTCTCGTCGTATTCGAGTGCTCATTGCCGTGTTATAGTTTGTTAACGAAGCTTCCCCTCAAGTCTAAATATTGTAAGGCAGTTTGTCGTGTGCGTATCATGGCCACTCATGCTTATATCGCCTTTCCGTTTCTCTACCACGGTTGCGCCTTAAAACCACGGCGCTGCAAGTTTGCTTTCTTTTCCTTCCCTCTTCTCCGCCCTTAAACTGGCTCTCTTAACTACTACACGCAGAGGCAAGAAACAGCGCGCGCTTTAGATCCTATAGATGAGATGAATATTTACAATTATTATTAGGGTTATAATTATATTCGAGTGCTGATTGCCGTGTTATAGTTTGTTAACGAAACTACCCCTCAATTCTAAATATTGTAAGGCAGTTTGTCGTGTGCGTATCATGGCCACGCATGCTTATATCGCCTTTCCGTTTCTCTTCCACGGTTGCGCTTTAAGACCATGGCGCTGCAAGTTTGCTTTCCTTTCCTTCCCTCTTCTCCGCCCTTAAACTGGCTCTCTTAACTACTACATGCAGAGACAAAGAAACAGCACGCGCATGCGATCGCTTAGATGAGATGAATACATATATATAGAAAAGCATTAGTCATAGCTCTCGAAGTATAATATAATATAATATAGAATAGCTCTCGAAGATAGCTATTCCGGCGGCTAGCTTCCCACGCTATGCGTGCCGTCTTCGAACCTGTTAAAGCTTTTTCTGGACGCTAGAACTATACTATTCCTACGCAACCTTGAGCGATCGGAAAGCGCGTTTTCCACGCCTGGCCGGCGGAGAGGGGAGGCTTCGTTCCGGCCGCGAAGCTCTCCACATCCCCGTAAGGAGCCTGGTGGTGGTCTCGCGCTGACGATGCCCTCTCGGTGAGCGCATATTTCCCCCCTCATCTTTTAAGAGATTCAATACATACAAGCATTTGTCTCGCAAACCAGATTTATTTCAAGGGAATTTTCCACGTCTCAATTATTTCTCTCGTCGTATTCGAGCGCTCATTGCCGTGTTATAGTTTGTTAACGAAGCTTCCCCTCAAGTCTAAATATTGTAAGGCAGTTTGTCGTGTGCGTATCATGGCCACGCATGCTTATATCGCCTTTCCGTTTCTCTACCGCGGTTGCGCCTTAAAACCACGGCGCTGCAAGTTTGCTTTCTTTTCCTTCCCTCTTCTCCGCCCTTAAACTGGCTCTCTTAACTACTACACGCAGAGGCAAGAAACAGCGCGCGCTTTAGATCCTATAGATGAGATGAATATTTACAATTATTATTAGGGTTATAATTATATTCGAGTGCTGATTGCCGTGTTATAGTTTGTATCATGCATGCATGGCCATGCGTATCATGGCCATGCATGCTTATATCGCCTTTCCGTTTCTCTACCACGGTTGCGCTTTAAAACCACGGCGCTGCAAGTTTGTTTTCCTTTCCTTCCCTCTTCTCCGCGCTTAATCTGGCTCTCTTAACTACTACACTCAGAGACAAAGAAACAGCACCCGCATGCGATCGCATAGATGAGATGAATACATATATATAGAAAAGCATCAGTGATAGCTCTCGAAGTATAATATAATATAGAATAGCTCTCGAAGATAGCTATTCCGGCGGCTCGCTTCCCACGCTATGCGTGCCGTCCTCGCACCTGTTAAAGCTTTTCCTGGACGCTAGAAATATACTATTCCTACGCAACCTTGAGCGATGGCAAAGCGCGTTTTCCACGCCTGGCCGGCGGAGAGGGGAGGCTTCGTTCCGGCCGCGAAGCTCTCCACATCCCCGTAAGGAGCCTGGTGGTGGTCTCGCGCTGACGATGCCCTCTCGGTGAGCGCATATTTCCCCCCTCATCTTTTAAGAGATTCAATACATACAAGCATTTGTCTCGCAAACCAGATTTATTTAAATTTTGCCGTGTTATAGTTTGCCGTGTTATAGTTTGTTAACGAAGCTTCCCCTCAAGTCTAAATATTGTAAGGCAGTTTGTCGTGTGCGTATCATGGCCACGCATGCTTATATCGCCTTTCCGTTTCTCTACCACGGTTGCGCCTTAAAACCACGGCGCTGCAAGTTTGCTTTCTTTTCCTTCCCTCTTCTCCGCCCTTAAACTGGCTCTCTTAACTACTACACGCAGAGGCAAGAAACAGCGCGCGCTTTAGATCCTATAGATGAGATGAATATTTACAATTATTATTAGGGTTATAATTATATTCGAGTGCTGATTGCCGTGTTATAGTTTGTTAACGAAACTACCCCTCAATTCTAAATATTGTAAGGCAGTTTGTCGTGTGCGTATCATGGCCACGCATGCTTATATCGCCTTTCCGTTTCTCTAACACGGTTGCGCTTTAAAACCACGGCGCTGCAAGTTTGCTTTCCTTTCCTTCCCTCTTCTCCGCCCTTAAACTGGCTCTCTTAACTACTACACGCAGAGACAAAGAAACAGCACGCGCATGCGATCGCATAGATGAGATGAATACATATATATATAGAAAAATAGCTCTCGAAGTATAATATATTAAAATATAGAATAGCTCTCGAAGAAAGCTATTCCGGCGGCTAGCTTCCCACGCTATGCGTGCCGTCCTCGCACCTGTTAAAGCTTTTCCTGGACGCTAGAACTATACTATTCCTACGCAACCTTGAGCGATCGCAAAGCGCGTTTTCCACACCTGGCCGGCGGAGAGGGGAGGCTTCGTTCCGGCCGCGAAGCTCTCCACATCCCCGTAACGAGCCTGGTGGTGGTCTCGCGCTGACGATGCCCTCTCGGTGAGCGCATATTTCCCCCCTCATCTTTTAAGAGATTCAATACATACAAGCATTTGTCTCGCAAACCAGATTTATTTCAAGGGAATTTTCCACGTCTCAATTATTTCTCTCGTCGTATTCGAGTGCTCATTGCCGTGTTATAGTTTGTTAACGAAGCTTCCCCTCAAGTCTAAATATTGTAAGGCAGTTTGTCGTGTGCGTATCATGGCCACGCATGCTTATATCGCCTTTCCGTTTCTCTACCACGGTTGCGCCTTAAAACCACGGCGCTGCAAGTTTGCTTTCTTTTCCTTCCCTCTTCTCCGCCCTTAAACTGGCTCTCTTAACTACTACACGCAGAGGCAAGAAACAGCGCGCGCTTTAGATCCTATAGATGAGATGAATATTTACAATTATTATTAGGGTTATAATTATATTCGAGTGCTGATTGCCGTGTTATAGTTTGTTAACGAAACTACCCCTCAATTCTAAATATTGTAAGGCAGTTTGTCGTGTGCGTATCATGGCCACGCATGCTTATATCGCCTTTCCGTTTCTCTACCACGGTTGCGCTTTAAAACCACGGCGCTGCACGTTTGCTTTCCTTTCCTTCCCTCTTCTCCGCCCTTAAACTGGCTCTCTTAACTACTACACGCAGAGACAAAGAAACAGCACGCGCATGCGATCGCATAGATGAGATGAATACATATATATAGAAAAATAGCTCTCGAAGTATAATATATTAAAATATAGAATAGCTCTCGAAGATAGCTATTCCGGCGGCTAGCTTCCCACGCTATGCGTGCCGTCCTCGCACCTGTTAAAGCTTTTCCTGGACGCTAGAACTATACTATTCCTACGCAACCTTGAGCGATCGCAAAGCGCGTTTTCCACGCCTGGCCGGCGGAGAGGGGAGGCTTCGTTCCGGCCGCGAAGCTCTCCACATCCCCGTAAGGAGCCTGGTGGGGGTCTCGCGCTGACGATGCCCTCTCGGTGAGCGCATATTTCCCCCCTCATCTTTTAAGAGATTCAATACATACAAGCATTTGTCTCGCAAACCAGATTTATTTCAAGGGAATTTTCCACGTCTCAATTATTTCTCTCGTCGTATTCGAGTGCTCATTTCCGTGTTATAGTTTGTTAACGAAGCTTCCCCTCAAGTCTAAATATTGTAAGGCAGTTTGTCGTGTGCGTATCATGGCCACGCATGCTTATATCGCCTTTCCGTTTCTCTACCGCGGTTGCGCCTTAAAACCACGGCGCTGCAAGTTTGCTTTCTTTTCCTTCCCTCTTCTCCGCCCTTAAACTGGCTCTCTTAACTACTACACGCAGAGGCAAGAAACAGCGCGCGCTTTAGATCCTGTAGATGAGATGAATATTTACAATTATTATTAGGGTTATAATTATATCAGAGTGCTGATTGCCGTGTTATAGTTTGTTAACGAAACTACCCCTCAATTCTAAATATTGTAAGGCAGTTTGTCGTGTGCGTATCATGGCCACGCATGCTTATATCGCCTTTCCGTTTCTCTACCACGGTTCCGCTTTAAAACAACGGCGCTGCAAGTTTGCTTTCCTTTCCTTCCCTCTTCTCCGCCCTTAAACTGGCTCTCTTAACTACTACACGCTGAGACAAAGAAACAGCACGCGCATGCGATCGCATAGATGAGATGAATATATATATATAGAAAAGCATCAGTCATAGCTCTCGAAGTATAATATAATATAATATAGAATAGCTTTCGAAGATAGCTATTCCGGCGGCTAGCTTCCCACGCTATGCGTGCCGTCCTCGCACCTGTTAAAGGTTTTCCTGGACGCCAGAACTATACTATTCCTACGCAACATTGAGCGATCGGAAAGCGCGTTTTCCACGCCTGGCCGGCGGAGAGGGGAGGCTTCGTTCCGGCCGCGAAGCTCTCCACATCCCCGTAAGGAGCCTGGTGGTGGTCTCGCGCTGACGATGCCCTCTCGGTGAGCGCATATTTCCCCCCTCATCTTTTAAGAGATTCAATACATACAAGCATTTGTCTCGCAAACCAGATTTATTTCAAGGGAATTTTCCACGTCTCAATTATTTCTCTCGTCGTATTCGAGTGCTCATTGCCGTGTTATAGTTTGTTAACGAAGCTTCCCCTCAAGTCTAAATATTGTAAGGCAGTTTGTCGTGTGCGTATCATGGCCACGCATGCTTATATCGCCTTTCCGTTTCTCTACCATGGTTGCGCCTTAAAACCACGGCGCTGCAAGTTTGCTTTCTTTTCCTTCCCTCTTCTCCGCCCTTAAACTGGCTCTCTTAACTACTACACGCAGAGGCAAGAAACAGCGCGCGCTTTAGATCCTATAGATGAGATGAATATTTACAATTAATATTAGGGTTATAATTATATTCGAGTGCTGATTGCCGTGTTATAGTTTGTTAACGAAACTACCCCTCAATTCTAAATATTGTAAGGCAGTTTGTCGTGTGCGTATCATGGCCACGCATGCTTATATCGCCTTTCCGTTTCTCTTCCATGGTTGCGCTTTAAAACCACGGCGCTGCAAGTTTGCTTTCCTTTCCTTCCCTCTTCTCCGCCCTTAAACTGGCTCTCTTAACTACTACACGCAGAGACAAAGAAACAGCACGCGCATGCGATCGCATAGATGAGATGAATACATATATATAGAAAAGCATTAGTCATAGCTCTCGAAGTATAATATAATATAATATAGAATAGCTCTCGAAGATAGCTATTCCGGCGGCTAGATTCCCACGCTATGCGTGCCGTCCTCGCACCTGTTAAAGCTTTTCCTGGACGCTAGAACTATACTATTCCTACGCAACCTTGAGCGATCGGAAAGCGCGTTTTCCACGCCTGGCCGGCGGAGAGGGGAGGCTTCGTTCCGGCCGCGAAGCTCTCCACATCCCCGTAAGGAGCCTGGTGGTGGTCTCGCGCTGACGATGCCCTCTCGGTGAGCGCATATTTCCCCCCTCATCTTTTAAGAGATTCAATACATACAAGCATTTGTCTCGCAAACCAGATTTATTTCAAGGGAATTTTCAGCGTCTCAATTATTTCTCTCGTCGTATTCGAGTGCTCATTGCCGTGTTATAGTTTGTTAACGAAGCTTCCCCTCAAGTCTAAATATTGTAAGGCAGTTTGTCGTGTGCGTATCATGGCCACGCATGCTTATATCGCCTTTCCGTTTCTCTACCACGGTTGCGCCTTAAAACCACGGCGCTGCAAGTTTGCTTTCTTTTCCTTCCCTCTTCTCCGCCCTTAAACTGGCTCTCTTAACTACTACACGCAGAGGCAAGAAACAGCGCGCGCTTTAGATCCTATAGATGAGATGAATATTTACAATTATTATTAGGGTTATAATTATATTCGAGTGCTGATTGCCGTGTTATAGTTTGTTAACGAAACTACCCCTCAATTCTAAATATTGTAAGGCAGTTTGTCGTGTGCGTATCATGGCCACGCATGCTTATATCGCCTTTCCGTTTCTCTTCCACGGTTGCGCTTTAAGACCATGGCGCTGCAAGTTTGCTTTCCTTTCCTTCCCTCTTCTCCGCCCTTAAACTGGCTCTCTTAACTACTACATGCAGAGACAAAGAAACAGCACGCGCATGCGATCGCTTAGATGAGATGAATACATATATATAGAAAAGCATTAGTCATAGCTCTCGAAGTATAATATAATATAATATAGAATAGCTCTCGAAGATAGCTATTCCGGCGGCTAGCTTCCCACGCTATGCGTGCCGTCTTCGAACCTGTTAAAGCTTTTTCTGGACGCTAGAACTATACTATTCCTACGCAACCTTGAGCGATCGGAAAGCGCGTTTTCCACGCCTGGCCGGCGGAGAGGGGAGGCTTCGTTCCGGCCGCGAAGCTCTCCACATCCCCGTAAGGAGCCTGGTGGTGGTCTCGCGCTGACGATGCCCTCTCGGTGAGCGCATATTTCCCCCCTCATCTTTTAAGAGATTCAATACATACAAGCATTTGTCTCGCAAACCAGATTTATTTCAAGGGAATTTTCCACGTCTCAATTATTTCTCTCGTCGTATTCGAGCGCTCATTGCCGTGTTATAGTTTGTTAACGAAGCTTCCCCTCAAGTCTAAATATTGTAAGGCAGTTTGTCGTGTGCGTATCATGGCCACGCATGCTTATATCGCCTTTCCGTTTCTCTACCGCGGTTGCGCCTTAAAACCACGGCGCTGCAAGTTTGCTTTCTTTTCCTTCCCTCTTCTCCGCCCTTAAACTGGCTCTCTTAACTACTACACGCAGAGGCAAGAAACAGCGCGCGCTTTAGATCCTATAGATGAGATGAATATTTACAATTAATATTAGGGTTATAATTATATTCGAGTGCTGATTGCCGTGTTATAGTTTGTTAACGAAACTACCCCTCAATTCTAAATATTGTAAGGCAGTTTGTCGTGTGCGTATCATGGCCACGCATGCTTATATCGCCTTTCCGTTTCTCTTCCATGGTTGCGCTTTAAAACCACGGCGCTGCAAGTTTGCTTTCCTTTCCTTCCCTCTTCTCCGCCCTTAAACTGGCTCTCTTAACTACTACACGCAGAGACAAAGAAACAGCACGCGCATGCGATCGCATAGATGAGATGAATACATATATATAGAAAAGCATTAGTCATAGCTCTCGAAGTATAATATAATATAATATAGAATAGCTCTCGAAGATAGCTATTCCGGCGGCTAGATTCCCACGCTATGCGTGCCGTCCTCGCACCTGTTAAAGCTTTTCCTGGACGCTAGAACTATACTATTCCTACGCAACCTTGAGCGATCGGAAAGCGCGTTTTCCACGCCTGGCCGGCGGAGAGGGGAGGCTTCGTTCCGGCCGCGAAGCTCTCCACATCCCCGTAAGGAGCCTGGTGGTGGTCTCGCGCTGACGATGCCCTCTCGGTGAGCGCATATTTCCCCCCTCATCTTTTAAGAGATTCAATACATACAAGCATTTGTCTCGCAAACCAGATTTATTTCAAGGGAATTTTCAGCGTCTCAATTATTTCTCTCGTCGTATTCGAGTGCTCATTGCCGTGTTATAGTTTGTTAACGAAGCTTCCCCTCAAGTCTAAATATTGTAAGGCAGTTTGTCGTGTGCGTATCATGGCCACGCATGCTTATATCGCCTTTCCGTTTCTCTACCACGGTTGCGCCTTAAAACCACGGCGCTGCAAGTTTGCTTTCTTTTCCTTCCCTCTTCTCCGCCCTTAAACTGGCTCTCTTAACTACTACACGCAGAGGCAAGAAACAGCGCGCGCTTTAGATCCTATAGATGAGATGAATATTTACAATTATTATTAGGGTTATAATTATATTCGAGTGCTGATTGCCGTGTTATAGTTTGTTAACGAAACTACCGCTCAATTCTAAATATTGTAAGGCAGTTTGTCGTGTGCGTATCATGGCCACGCATGCTTATATCGCCTTTCCGTTTCTCTTCCACGGTTGCGCTTTAAGACCATGGCGCTGCAAGTTTGCTTTCCTTTCCTTCCCTCTTCTCCGCCCTTAAACTGGCTCTCTTAACTACTACATGCAGAGACAAAGAAACAGCACGCGCATGCGATCGCTTAGATGAGATGAATACATATATATAGAAAAGCATTAGTCATAGCTCTCGAAGTATAATATAATATAATATAGAATAGCTCTCGAAGATAGCTATTCCGGCGGCTAGCTTCCCACGCTATGCGTGCCGTCTTCGAACCTGTTAAAGCTTTTTCTGGACGCTAGAACTATACTATTCCTACGCAACCTTGAGCGATCGGAAAGCGCGTTTTCCACGCCTGGCCGGCGGAGAGGGGAGGCTTCGTTCCGGCCGCGAAGCTCTCCACATCCCCGTAAGGAGCCTGGTGGTGGTCTCGCGCTGACGATGCCCTCTCGGTGAGCGCATATTTCCCCCCTCATCTTTTAAGAGATTCAATACATACAAGCATTTGTCTCGCAAACCAGATTTATTTCAAGGGAATTTTCCACGTCTCAATTATTTCTCTCGTCGTATTCGAGCGCTCATTGCCGTGTTATAGTTTGTTAACGAAGCTTCCCCTCAAGTCTAAATATTGTAAGGCAGTTTGTCGTGTGCGTATCATGGCCACGCATGCTTATATCGCCTTTCCGTTTCTCTACCGCGGTTGCGCCTTAAAACCACGGCGCTGCAAGTTTGCTTTCTTTTCCTTCCCTCTTCTCCGCCCTTAAACTGGCTCTCTTAACTACTACACGCAGAGGCAAGAAACAGCGCGCGCTTTAGATCCTATAGATGAGATGAATATTTACAATTATTATTAGGGTTATAATTATATTCGAGTGCTGATTGCCGTGTTATAGTTTGTATCATGCATGCATGGCCATGCGTATCATGGCCATGCATGCTTATATCGCCTTTCCGTTTCTCTACCACGGTTGCGCTTTAAAACCACGGCGCTGCAAGTTTGTTTTCCTTTCCTTCCCTCTTCTCCGCGCTTAATCTGGCTCTCTTAACTACTACACTCAGAGACAAAGAAACAGCACGCGCATGCGATCGCATAGATGAGATGAATACATATATATAGAAAAGCATCAGTGATAGCTCTCGAAGTATAATATAATATAGAATAGCTCTCGAAGATAGCTATTCCGGCGGCTCGCTTCCCACGCTATGCGTGCCGTCCTCGCACCTGTTAAAGCTTTTCCTGGACGCTAGAAATATACTATTCCTACGCAACCTTGAGCGATGGCAAAGCGCGTTTTCCACGCCTGGCCGGCGGAGAGGGGAGGCTTCGTTCCGGCCGCGAAGCTCTCCACATCCCCGTAAGGAGCCTGGTGGTGGTCTCGCGCTGACGATGCCCTCTCGGTGAGCGCATATTTCCCCCCTCATCTTTTAAGAGATTCAATACATACAAGCATTTGTCTCGCAAACCAGATTTATTTAAATTTTGCCGTGTTATAGTTTGCCGTGTTATAGTTTGTTAACGAAGCTTCCCCTCAAGTCTAAATATTGTAAGGCAGTTTGTCGTGTGCGTATCATGGCCACGCATGCTTATATCGCCTTTCCGTTTCTCTACCACGGTTGCGCCTTAAAACCACGGCGCTGCAAGTTTGCTTTCTTTTCCTTCCCTCTTCTCCGCCCTTAAACTGGCTCTCTTAACTACTACACGCAGAGGCAAGAAACAGCGCGCGCTTTAGATCCTATAGATGAGATGAATATTTACAATTATTATTAGGGTTATAATTATATTCGAGTGCTGATTGCCGTGTTATAGTTTGTTAACGAAACTACCCCTCAATTCTAAATATTGTAAGGCAGTTTGTCGTGTGCGTATCATGGCCACGCATGCTTATATCGCCTTTCCGTTTCTCTAACACGGTTGCGCTTTAAAACCACGGCGCTGCAAGTTTGCTTTCCTTTCCTTCCCTCTTCTCCGCCCTTAAACTGGCTCTCTTAACTACTACACGCAGAGACAAAGAAACAGCACGCGCATGCGATCGCATAGATGAGATGAATACATATATATATAGAAAAATAGCTCTCGAAGTATAATATATTAAAATATAGAATAGCTCTCGAAGAAAGCTATTCCGGCGGCTAGCTTCCCACGCTATGCGTGCCGTCCTCGCACCTGTTAAAGCTTTTCCTGGACGCTAGAACTATACTATTCCTACGCAACCTTGAGCGATCGCAAAGCGCGTTTTCCACACCTGGCCGGCGGAGAGGGGAGGCTTCGTTCCGGCCGCGAAGCTCTCCACATCCCCGTAAGGAGCCTGGTGGTGGTCTCGCGCTGACGATGCCCTCTCGGTGAGCGCATATTTCCCCCCTCATCTTTTAAGAGATTCAATACATACAAGCATTTGTCTCGCAAACCAGATTTATTTCAAGGGAATTTTCCACGTCTCAATTATTTCTCTCGTCGTATTCGAGTGCTCATTGCCGTGTTATAGTTTGTTAACGAAGCTTCCCCTCAAGTCTAAATATTGTAAGACAGTTTGTCGTGTGCGTATCATGGCCACGCATGCTTATATCGCCTTTCCGTTTCTCTACCACGGTTGCGCCTTAAAACCACGGCGCTGCAAGTTTGCTTTCTTTTCCTTCCCTCTTCTCCGCCCTTAAACTGGCTCTCTTAACTACTACACGCAGAGGCAAGAAACAGCGCGCGCTTTAGATCCTATAGATGAGATGAATATTTACAATTATTATTAGGGTTATAATTATATTCGAGTGCTGATTGCCGTGTTATAGTTTGTTAACGAAACTACCCCTCAATTCTAAATATTGTAAGGCAGTTTGTCGTGTGCGTATCATGGCCACGCATGCTTATATCGCCTTTCCGTTTCTCTACCACGGTTGCGCTTTAAAACCACGGCGCTGCACGTTTGCTTTCCTTTCCTTCCCTCTTCTCCGCCCTTAAACTGGCTCTCTTAACTACTACACGCAGAGACAAAGAAACAGCACGCGCATGCGATCGCATAGATGAGATGAATACATATATATAGAAAAATAGCTCTCGAAGTATAATATATTAAAATATAGAATAGCTCTCGAAGATAGCTATTCCGGCGGCTAGCTTCCCACGCTATGCGTGCCGTCCTCGCACCTGTTAAAGCTTTTCCTGGACGCTAGAACTATACTATTCCTACGCAACCTTGAGCGATCGCAAAGCGCGTTTTCCACGCCTGGCCGGCGGAGAGGGGAGGCTTCGTTCCGGCCGCGAAGCTCTCCACATCCCCGTAAGGAGCCTGGTGGGGGTCTCGCGCTGACGATGCCCTCTCGGTGAGCGCATATTTCCCCCCTCATCTTTTAAGAGATTCAATACATACAAGCATTTGTCTCGCAAACCAGATTTATTTCAAGGGAATTTTCCACGTCTCAATTATTTCTCTCGTCGTATTCGAGTGCTCATTTCCGTGTTATAGTTTGTTAACGAAGCTTCCCCTCAAGTCTAAATATTGTAAGGCAGTTTGTCGTGTGCGTATCATGGCCACGCATGCTTATATCGCCTTTCCGTTTCTCTACCGCGGTTGCGCCTTAAAACCACGGCGCTGCAAGTTTGCTTTCTTTTCCTTCCCTCTTCTCCGCCCTTAAACTGGCTCTCTTAACTACTACACGCAGAGGCAAGAAACAGCGCGCGCTTTAGATCCTGTAGATGAGATGAATATTTACAATTATTATTAGGGTTATAATTATATCAGAGTGCTGATTGCCGTGTTATAGTTTGTTAACGAAACTACCCCTCAATTCTAAATATTGTAAGGCAGTTTGTCGTGTGCGTATCATGGCCACGCATGCTTATATCGCCTTTCCGTTTCTCTACCACGGTTCCGCTTTAAAACAACGGCGCTGCAAGTTTGCTTTCCTTTCCTTCCCTCTTCTCCGCCCTTAAACTGGCTCTCTTAACTACTACACGCTGAGACAAAGAAACAGCACGCGCATGCGATCGCATAGATGAGATGAATATATATATATAGAAAAGCATCAGTCATAGCTCTCGAAGTATAATATAATATAATATAGAATAGCTTTCGAAGATAGCTATTCCGGCGGCTAGCTTCCCACGCTATGCGTGCCGTCCTCGCACCTGTTAAAGGTTTTCCTGGACGCCAGAACTATACTATTCCTACGCAACATTGAGCGATCGGAAAGCGCGTTTTCCACGCCTGGCCGGCGGAGAGGGGAGGCTTCGTTCCGGCCGCGAAGCTCTCCACATCCCCGTAAGGAGCCTGGTGGTGGTCTCGCGCTGACGATGCCCTCTCGGTGAGCGCATATTTCCCCCCTCATCTTTTAAGAGATTCAATACATAAAGCATATGTCTCGCAAACCAGATTTATTTCAAGGGAATTTTCCACGTCTCAATTATTTCTCTCGTCGTATTCGAGTGCTCATTGCCGTGTTATAGTTTGTTAACGAAGCTTCCCCTCAAGTCAAAATATTGTAAGGCAGTTTGTCGTGTGCGTATCATGGCCACGCATGCTTATATCGCCTTTCCGTTTCTCTACCACGGTTGCGCCTTAAACCCACGGCGCTGCAAGTTTGCTTTCTTTTCCTTCCCTCTTCTCCGCCCTTAAACTGGCTCTCTTAACTACTACACGCAGAGGCAAGAAACGGCGCGCGCTTTAGATTCTATAGATGAGATGAATATTTACAATTATTATTAGGGTTATTATTATATTCGAGTGCTGATTGCCGTGTTATAGTTTGTTAACGAAACTACCCCTCAATTCTAAATATTGTAAGGCAGTTTGTCGTGTGCGTATCATGGCCACGCATGCTTATATCGCCTTTCCGTTTCTCTACCACGGTTGCGCTTTAAAACCACGGCGCTGCAAGTTTGCTTTCCTTTCCTTCCCTCTTCTCCGCCCTTAAACTGGCTCTCTTAACTTCTACACGCAGAGACAAAGAAACAGCACGCGCATGCGATCGCATAGATGAGATGAATACATATATATAGAAAAGCATCAGTCATAGCTCTCGAAGTATAATATAATATAATATAGAATAGCTCTCGAAGATAGCTATTCCGGCGGCTAGCTTCCCACGCTATGCGTGCCGTCCTCGCACCTGTTAAAGCTTTTCCTGGACGCTAGAACTATACTATTCCTACGCAACCTTGAGCGATCGGAAAGCGCGTTTTCCACGCCTGGCTGGCGGAGAGGGGAGGCTTCGTTCCGGCCGCGAAGCTCTCCACATCCCCGTAAGGAGCCTGGTGGTGGTCTCGCGCTGACGATGCCCTCTCGGTGAGCGCATATTTCCCCCCTCATCTTTTAAGAGATTCAATACATACAAGCATTTGTCTCGCAAACCAGATTTATTTGAAGGGAATTTTCCACGTCTCAATTATTTCTCTCGTCGTATTCGAGTGCTCATTGCCGTGTTATAGTTTGTTTACGAAGCTTCCCCTCAATTCTAAATATTGTAAGGCAGTTTGTCGTGTGCGTATCATGGCCACGCATGCTTATATCGCCTTTCCGTTTCTCTACCACGGGGGCGCCTTAAAACCACGGCGCTGCAAGTTTGCTTTCTTTTCCTTCCCTCTTCTCCGCCCTTAAACTGGCTCTCTTAACTACTACACGCAGAGGCAAGAAACAGCGCGCGCTTTAGATCCTATAGATGAGATGAATATTTACAATTATTATTAGGGTTATAATTATATTCGAGTGCTGATTGCCGTGTTATAGTTTGTTAACGAAACTACCCCTCAATTCTAAATATTGTAAGGCAGTTTGTCGTGTGCGTATCATGGCCACGCATGCTTATATCGCCTTTCCGTTTCTCTACCACGGTTGCACTTTAAAACAACGGCGCTGCAAGTTTGCTTTCCTTTCCTTCCCTCTTCTCCGCCCTTAAACTGGCTCTCTTAACTACTACACGCAGAGACAAAGAAACAGCACGCGCATGCGATCGCATAGATGAGATGAATACATATATATAGAAAAATAGCTCTCGAAGTATAATATAATATAATATAGAATAGCTCTCGAAGATAGCTATTCCGGCGGCTAGCTTCCCACGCTATGCGTGCCGTCCTCGCACCTGTTAAAGCCTTTCCTGGACGCTAGAACTATACTATTCCTACGCAACCTTCAGCGATCGGAAAGCGCGTTTTCCACGCCTGGCCGGCGGAGAGGGGAGGCTTCGTTCCGGCCGCGAAGCTCTCCACATCCCCGTAAGGAGCCTGGTGGTGGTCTCGCGCTGACGATGCCCTCTCGGTGAGCGCATATTTCCCCCCTCATCTTTTAAGAGATTCAATACATACAAGCATTTGTCTCGCAAACCAGATTTATTTCAAGGGAATTTTCCACGTCTCAATTATTTCTCTCGTCGTATTCGAGTGCTCATTGCCGTGTTATAGTTTGTTAACGAAGCTTCCCCTCAAGTCTAAATATTGTAAGGCAGTTTGTCGTGTGCGTATCATGGCCACGCATGCTTATATCGCCTTTCCGTTTCTCTACCGCGGTTGCGCCTTAAAACCACGGCGCTGCAAGTTTGCTTTCTTTTCCTTCCCTCTTTTCCGCCCTTAAACTGGCTCTCTTAACTACTACACGCAGAGACAAAGAAACAGCACGCGCATGCGATCGCATAGATGAGATGAATACATATATATAGAAAAGCATTAGTCATAGCTCTCGAAGTATAATATAATATAATATAGAATAGCTCTCGAAGATAGCTATTCCGGCGGCTAGCTTCCCACGCTATGCGTGCCGTCCTCGCACCTGTTAAAGCTTTTCCTGGACGCTAGAACTATACTATTCCTACGCAACCTTGAGCGATCGGAAAGCGCGTTTTCCACGCCTGGCCGGCGGAGAGGGGAGGCTTCGTTCCGGCCGCGAAGCTCTCCACATCCCCGTAAGGAGCCTGGTGGTGGTCTCGCGCTGACGATGCCCTCTCGGTGAGCGCATATTTCCCCCCTCATCTTTTAAGAGATTCAATACATACAAGCATTTGTCTCGCAAACCAGATTTATTTGAAGGGAATTTTCCACGTCTCAATTATTTCTCTCGTCGTATTCGAGTGCTCATTGCCGTGTTATAGTTTGTTAACGAAGCTTCCCCTCAAGTCTAAATATTGTAAGGCAGTTTGTCGTGTGCGTATCATGGCCACGCATGCTTATATCGCCTTTCCGTTTCTCTACCACGGTTGCGCCTTAAAACCACGGCGCTGCAAGTTTGCTTTCTTTTCCTTCCCTCTTCTCCGCCCTTAAACTGGCTCTCTTAACTACTACACGCAGAGGCAAGAAACAGCGCGCGCTTTAGATCCTATAGATGAGATGAATATTTACAATTATTATTAGGGTTATAATTATATTCGAGTGCTGATTGCCGTGTTATAGATTGTTAACGAAACTACGCCTCAATTCTAAATATTGTAAGGCAGTTTGTAGTGTGCGTATCATGGCCACGCATGCTTATATCGCCTTTCCGTTTCTCCACCACGGTTGCGCTTTAAAACCATGGCGCTGCAAGTTTGCTTTCCTTTCCCTCCCTCTTCTCCGCCCTTAAACTGGCTCTCTTAACTACTACACGCAGAGACAAAGAAACAGCACGCGCATGCGATCGCATAGATGAGATGAATACATATATATAGAAAAGCATCAGTCATAGCTCTCGAAGTATAATATAATATAATATAGAATAGCTCTCGAAGATAGCTATTCCGGCGGCTAGCTTCCCACGCTATGCGTGCCGTCCTCGCACCTGTTAAAGCTTTTCCTGGACGCTAGAACTATACTATTCCTACGCAACCTTGAGCGATGGGAAAGCGCGTTTTCCACGCCTGGCCGGCGGAGAGGGGAGGCTTCGTTCCGGCCGCGAAGCTCTCCACATCCCCGTAAGGAGCCTGGTGGTGGTCTCGCGCTGACGATGCCCTCTCGGTGAGCGCATATTTCCCCCCTCATCTTTTAAGAGATTCAATACATACAAGCATTTGTCTCGCAAACCAGATTTATTTCAAGGGAATTTTCCACGTCTCAATTATTTCTCTCGTCGTATTCGAGTGCTCATTGCCGTGTTATAGTTTGTTAACGAAGCTTCCCCTCAAGTCTAAATATTGTAAGGCAGTTTGTCGTGTGCGTATCATGGCCACGCATGCTTATATCGCCTTTCCGTTTCTCAAGCACGGTTGCGCCTTAAAACCACGGCGCTGCAAGTTTGCTTTCTTTTCCTTCCCTCTTCTCCGCCCTTAAACTGGCTCTCCTAACTACTACACGCAGAGGCAAGAAACAGCGCGCGCTTTAGATCCTATAGATGAGATGAATATTTACAATTATTATTAGGGTTATAATTATATTCGAGTGCTGATTGCCGTGTTATAGTTTGTTAGCGAAACTACCCCTCAATTCTAAATATTGTAAGGCAGTTTGTCGTGTGCGTATAATGGCCACGCATGCTTATATCGCCTTTCCGTTTCTCTACCACGGTTGCGCTTTAAAACCACGGCGCTGCAAGTTTGCTTTCCTTTCCTTCCCTCTTCTCCGCCCTTAAACTGGCTCTCTTAACTACTACACGCAGAGACAAAGAAACAGCACGCGCATGCGATCGCATGGATGAGATGAATACATATATATAGAAAAGCATCAGTCATAGCTCTCGAAGTATAATATAATATAATATAGAATAGCTCTCGAAGATAGCTATTCCGGCGGCTAGCTTCCCACGCTATGCGTGCCGTCCTCGCACCTATTAAAGCTTTTCCTGGACGCTAGAACTATACTATTCCTACGCAACCTTGAGCGATCGGAAAGCGCGTTTTCCACGCCTGGCCGGCGGAGAGGGGAGGCTTCGTTCCGGCCGCGAAGCTCTCCACATCCCCGTAAGGAGCCTGGTGGTGGTCTCGCGCTGACGATGCCCTCTCGGTGAGCGCATATTTCCCCCCTCATCTTTTAAGAGATTCAATACATACAAGCATTTGTCTCGCAAACCAGATTTATTTCAAGGGAATTTTCCACGTCTCAATTATTTCTCTCGTCGTATTCGAGTGCTCATTGCCGTGTTATAGTTTGTTAACGAAGCTTCCCCTCAAGTCTAAATATTGTAAGGCAGTTTGTCGTGTGCGTATCATGGCCACGCATGCTTATATCGCCTTTCCGTTTCTCTACCACGGTTGCGCCTTGAAACCACGGCGCTGCAAGTTTGCTTTCTTTTCCTTCCCTCTTCTCCGCCCTTAAACTGGCTCTCTTAACTACTACACGCAGAGGCAAGAAACAGCGCGCGCTTTAGATCCTATAGATGAGATGAATATTTACAATAATTATTAGGGTTATAATTATATCAGAGTGCTGATTGCCGTGTTATAGTTTGTTAACGAAACTACCCCTCAATTCTAAATATTGTAAGGCAGTTTGTCGTGTGCGTATCATGGCCACGCATGCTTATATCGCCTTTCCGTTTCTATACCACGGTTGCGCTTTAAAACCACGGCGCTGCAAGTTTGCTTTCCTTTCCTTCCCTCTTCTCCGCCCTTAAACTGGCTCTCTTAACTACTACACGCAGAGACAAAGAAACAGCACGCGCATGCGATCGCATAGATGAGATGAATACATATATATAGAAAAGCATCAGTCATAGCTCTCGAAGTATAATATAATTTAATATAGAATACCTCTCGAAGATAGCTATTCCGGCGGCTAGCTTCCCACGCTATGCGTGCCGTCCTCGCACCTGTTAAAGCTTTTCCTGGACGCCAGAACTATACTATTCCTACACAACCTTGAGCGATCGGAAAGCGCGTTTTCCACGCCTGGCCGGCGGAGAGGGGAGGCTTCGTTCCGGCCGCGAAGCTCTCCACATCCCCGTAAGGAGCCTGGTGGTGGTCTCGCGCTGACGATGCCCTCTCGGTGAGCGCATATTTCCCCCCTCATCTTTTAAGAGATTCAATACATACAAGCATTTGTCTCGCAAACCAGATTTATTTGAAGGGAATTTTCCACGTCTCAATTATTTCTCTCGTCGTATTCGAGTGCTCATTGCCGTGTTATAGTTTGTTTACGAAGCTTCCCCTCAATTCTAAATATTGTAAGGCAGTTTGTCGTGTGCGTATCATGGCCACGCATGCTTATATCGCCTTTCCGTTTCTCTACCACGGGTGCGCCTTAAAACCACGGCGCTGCAAGTTTGCTTTCTTTTCCTTCCCTCTTCTCCGCCCTTAAACTGGCTCTCTTAACTACTACACGCAGAGGCAAGAAACAGCGCGCGCTTTAGATCCTATAGATGAGATGAATATTTACAATTATTATTAGGGTTATAATTATATTCGAGTGCTGATTGCCGTGTTATAGTTTGTTAACGAAACTACCCCTCAATTCTAAATATTGTAAGGCAGTTTGTCGTGTGCGTATCATGGCCACGCATGCTTATATCGCCTTTCCGTTTCTCTACCACGGTTGCACTTTAAAACAACGGCGCTGCAAGTTTGCTTTCCTTTCCTTCCCTCTTCTCCGCCCTTAAACTGGCTCTCTTAACTACTACACGCAGAGACAAAGAAACAGCACGCGCATGCGATCGCATAGATGAGATGAATACATATATATAGAAAAATAGCTCTCGAAGTATAATATAATATAATATAGAATAGCTCTCGAAGATAGCTATTCCGGCGGCTAGCTTCCCACGCTATGCGTGCCGTCCTCGCACCTGTTAAAGCTTTTCCTGGACGCTAGAACTATACTATTCCTACGCAACCTTGAGCGATGGGAAAGCGCGTTTTCCACGCCTGGCCGGCGGAGAGGGGAGGCTTCGTTCCGGCCGCGAAGCTCTCCACATCCCCGTAAGGAGCCTGGTGGTGGTCTCGCGCTGACGATGCCCTCTCGGTGAGCGCATATTTCCCCCCTCATCTTTTAAGAGATTCAATACATACAAGCATTTGTCTCGCAAACCAGATTTATTTCAAGGGAATTTTCCACGTCTCAATTATTTCTCTCGTCGTATTCGAGTGCTCATTGCCGTGTTATAGTTTGTTAACGAAGCTTCCCCTCAAGTCTAAATATTGTAAGGCAGTTTGTCGTGTGCGTATCATGGCCACGCATGCTTATATCGCCTTTCCGTTTCTCAAGCACGGTTGCGCCTTAAAACCACGGCGCTGCAAGTTTGCTTTCTTTTCCTTCCCTCTTCTCCGCCCTTAAACTGGCTCTCCTAACTACTACACGCAGAGGCAAGAAACAGCGCGCGCTTTAGATCCTATAGATGAGATGAATATTTACAATTATTATTAGGGTTATAATTATATTCGAGTGCTGATTGCCGTGTTATAGTTTGTTAGCGAAACTACCCCTCAATTCTAAATATTGTAAGGCAGTTTGTCGTGTGCGTATAATGGCCACGCATGCTTATATCGCCTTTCCGTTTCTCTACCACGGTTGCGCTTTAAAACCACGGCGCTGCAAGTTTGCTTTCCTTTCCTTCCCTCTTCTCCGCCCTTAAACTGGCTCTCTTAACTACTACACGCAGAGACAAAGAAACAGCACGCGCATGCGATCGCATGGATGAGATGAATACATATATATAGAAAAGCATCAGTCATAGCTCTCGAAGTATAATATAATATAATATAGAATAGCTCTCGAAGATAGCTATTCCGGCGGCTAGCTTCCCACGCTATGCGTGCCGTCCTCGCACCTATTAAAGCTTTTCCTGGACGCTAGAACTATACTATTCCTACGCAACCTTGAGCGATCGGAAAGCGCGTTTTCCACGCCTGGCCGGCGGAGAGGGGAGGCTTCGTTCCGGCCGCGAAGCTCTCCACATCCCCGTAAGGAGCCTGGTGGTGGTCTCGCGCTGACGATGCCCTCTCGGTGAGCGCATATTTCCCCCCTCATCTTTTAAGAGATTCAATACATACAAGCATTTGTCTCGCAAACCAGATTTATTTCAAGGGAATTTTCCACGTCTCAATTATTTCTCTCGTCGTATTCGAGTGCTCATTGCCGTGTTATAGTTTGTTAACGAAGCTTCCCCTCAAGTCTAAATATTGTAAGGCAGTTTGTCGTGTGCGTATCATGGCCACGCATGCTTATATCGCCTTTCCGTTTCTCTACCACGGTTGCGCCTTGAAACCACGGCGCTGCAAGTTTGCTTTCTTTTCCTTCCCTCTTCTCCGCCCTTAAACTGGCTCTCTTAACTACTACACGCAGAGGCAAGAAACAGCGCGCGCTTTAGATCCTATAGATGAGATGAATATTTACAATAATTATTAGGGTTATAATTATATCAGAGTGCTGATTGCCGTGTTATAGTTTGTTAACGAAACTACCCCTCAATTCTAAATATTGTAAGGCAGTTTGTCGTGTGCGTATCATGGCCACGCATGCTTATATCGCCTTTCCGTTTCTATACCACGGTTGCGCTTTAAAACCACGGCGCTGCAAGTTTGCTTTCCTTTCCTTCCCTCTTCTCCGCCCTTAAACTGGCTCTCTTAACTACTACACGCAGAGACAAAGAAACAGCACGCGCATGCGATCGCATAGATGAGATGAATACATATATATAGAAAAGCATCAGTCATAGCTCTCGAAGTATAATATAATTTAATATAGAATACCTCTCGAAGATAGCTATTCCGGCGGCTAGCTTCCCACGCTATGCGTGCCGTCCTCGCACCTGTTAAAGCTTTTCCTGGACGCCAGAACTATACTATTCCTACACAACCTTGAGCGATCGGAAAGCGCGTTTTCCACGCCTGGCCGGCGGAGAGGGGAGGCTTCGTTCCGGCCGCGAAGCTCTCCACATCCCCGTAAGGAGCCTGGTGGTGGTCTCGCGCTGACGATGCCCTCTCGGTGAGCGCATATTTCCCCCCTCATCTTTTAAGAGATTCAATACATACAAGCATTTGTCTCGCAAACCAGATTTATTTGAAGGGAATTTTCCACGTCTCAATTATTTCTCTCGTCGTATTCGAGTGCTCATTGCCGTGTTATAGTTTGTTTACGAAGCTTCCCCTCAATTCTAAATATTGTAAGGCAGTTTGTCGTGTGCGTATCATGGCCACGCATGCTTATATCGCCTTTCCGTTTCTCTACCACGGGTGCGCCTTAAAACCACGGCGCTGCAAGTTTGCTTTCTTTTCCTTCCCTCTTCTCCGCCCTTAAACTGGCTCTCTTAACTACTACACGCAGAGGCAAGAAACAGCGCGCGCTTTAGATCCTATAGATGAGATGAATATTTACAATTATTATTAGGGTTATAATTATATTCGAGTGCTGATTGCCGTGTTATAGTTTGTTAACGAAACTACCCCTCAATTCTAAATATTGTAAGGCAGTTTGTCGTGTGCGTATCATGGCCACGCATGCTTATATCGCCTTTCCGTTTCTCTACCACGGTTGCACTTTAAAACAACGGCGCTGCAAGTTTGCTTTCCTTTCCTTCCCTCTTCTCCGCCCTTAAACTGGCTCTCTTAACTACTACACGCAGAGACAAAGAAACAGCACGCGCATGCGATCGCATAGATGAGATGAATACATATATATAGAAAAATAGCTCTCGAAGTATAATATAATATAATATAGAATAGCTCTCGAAGATAGCTATTCCGGCGGCTAGCTTCCCACGCTATGCGTGCCGTCCTCGCACCTGTTAAAGCCTTTCCTGGACGCTAGAACTATACTATTCCTACGCAACCTTGAGCGATCGGAAAGCGCGTTTTCCACGCCTGGCCGGCGGAGAGGGGAGGCTTCGTTCCGGCCGCGAAGCTCTCCACATCCCCGTAAGGAGCCTGGTGGTGGTCTCGCGCTGACGATGCCCTCTCGGTGAGCGCATATTTCCCCCCTCATCTTTTAAGAGATTCAATACATACAAGCATTTGTCTCGCAAACCAGATTTATTTCAAGGGAATTTTCCACGTCTCAATTATTTCTCTCGTCGTATTCGAGTGCTCATTGCCGTGTTATAGTTTGTTAACGAAGCTTCCCCTCAAGTCTAAATATTGTAAGGCAGTTTGTCGTGTGCGTATCATGGCCACGCATGCTTATATCGCCTTTCCGTTTCTCTACCGCGGTTGCGCCTTAAAACCACGGCGCTGCAAGTTTGCTTTCTTTTCCTTCCCTCTTTTCCGCCCTTAAACTGGCTCTCTTAACTACTACACGCAGAGACAAAGAAACAGCACGCGCATGCGATCGCATAGATGAGATAAATACATATATATAGAAAAGCATTAGTCATAGCTCTCGAAGTATAATATAATATAATATAGAATAGCTCTCGAAGATAGCTATTCCGGCGGCTAGCTTCCCACGCTATGCGTGCCGTCCTCGCACCTGTTAAAGCTTTTCCTGGACGCTAGAACTATACTATTCCTACGCAACCTTGAGCGATCGGAAAGCGCGTTTTCCACGCCTGGCCGGCGGAGAGGGGAGGCTTCGTTCCGGCCGCGAAGCTCTCCACATCCCCGTAAGGAGCCTGGTGGTGGTCTCGCGCTGACGATGCCCTCTCGGTGAGCGCATATTTCCCCCCTCATCTTTTAAGAGATTCAATACATACAAGCATTTGTCTCGCAAACCAGATTTATTTGAAGGGAATTTTCCACGTCTCAATTATTTCTCTCGTCGTATTCGAGTGCTCATTGCCGTGTTATAGTTTGTTAACGAAGCTTCCCCTCAAGTCTAAATATTGTAAGGCAGTTTGTCGTGTGCGTATCATGGCCACGCATGCTTATATCGCCTTTCCGTTTCTCTACCACGGTTGCGCCTTAAAACCACGGCGCTGCAAGTTTGCTTTCTTTTCCTTCCCTCTTCTCCGCCCTTAAACTGGCTCTCTTAACTACTACACGCAGAGGCAAGAAACAGCGCGCGCTTTAGATCCTATAGATGAGATGAATATTTACAATTATTATTAGGGTTATAATTATATTCGAGTGCTGATTGCCGTGTTATAGTTTGTTAACGAAACTACGCCTCAATTCTAAATATTGTAAGGCAGTTTGTAGTGTGCGTATCATGGCCACGCATGCTAATATCGCCTTTCCGTTTCTCCACCACGGTTGCGCATTAAAACCATGGCGCTGCAAGTTTGCTTTCCTTTCCCTCCCTCTTCTCCGCCCTTAAACTGGCTCTCTTAACTACTACACGCAGAGACAAAGAAACAGCACGCGCATGCGATCGCATAGATGAGATGAATACATATATATAGAAAAGCATCAGTCATAGCTCTCGAAGTATAATATAATATAATATAGAATAGCTCTCGAAGATAGCTATTCCGGCGGCTAGCTTCCCACGCTATGCGTGCCGTCCTCGCACCTGTTAAAGCTTTTCCTGGACGCTAGAACTATACTATTCCTACGCAACCTTGAGCGATGGGAAAGCGCGTTTTCCACGCCTGGCCGGCGGAGAGGGGAGGCTTCGTTCCGGCCGCGAAGCTCTCCACATCCCCGTAAGGAGCCTGGTGGTGGTCTCGCGCTGACGATGCCCTCTCGGTGAGCGCATATTTCCCCCCTCATCTTTTAAGAGATTCAATACATACAAGCATTTGTCTCGCAAACCAGATTTATTTCAAGGGAATTTTCCACGTCTCAATTATTTCTCTCGTCGTATTCGAGTGCTCATTGCCGTGTTATAGTTTGTTAACGAAGCTTCCCCTCAAGTCTAAATATTGTAAGGCAGTTTGTCGTGTGCGTATCATGGCCACGCATGCTTATATCGCCTTTCCGTTTCTCAAGCACGGTTGCGCCTTAAAACCACGGCGCTGCAAGTTTGCTTTCTTTTCCTTCCCTCTTCTCCGCCCTTAAACTGGCTCTCCTAACTACTACACGCAGAGGCAAGAAACAGCGCGCGCTTTAGATCCTATAGATGAGATGAATATTTACAATTATTATTAGGGTTATAATTATATTCGAGTGCTGATTGCCGTGTTATAGTTTGTTAGCGAAACTACCCCTCAATTCTAAATATTGTAAGGCAGTTTGTCGTGTGCGTATAATGGCCACGCATGCTTATATCGCCTTTCCGTTTCTCTACCACGGTTGCGCTTTAAAACCACGGCGCTGCAAGTTTGCTTTCCTTTCCTTCCCTCTTCTCCGCCCTTAAACTGGCTCTCTTAACTACTACACGCAGAGACAAAGAAACAGCACGCGCATGCGATCGCATGGATGAGATGAATACATATATATAGAAAAGCATCAGTCATAGCTCTCGAAGTATAATATAATATAATATAGAATAGCTCTCGAAGATAGCTATTCCGGCGGCTAGCTTCCCACGCTATGCGTGCCGTCCTCGCACCTATTAAAGCTTTTCCTGGACGCTAGAACTATACTATTCCTACGCAACCTTGAGCGATCGGAAAGCGCGTTTTCCACGCCTGGCCGGCGGAGAGGGGAGGCTTCGTTCCGGCCGCGAAGCTCTCCACATCCCCGTAAGGAGCCTGGTGGTGGTCTCGCGCTGACGATGCCCTCTCGGTGAGCGCATATTTCCCCCCTCATCTTTTAAGAGATTCAATACATACAAGCATTTGTCTCGCAAACCAGATTTATTTCAAGGGAATTTTCCACGTCTCAATTATTTCTCTCGTCGTATTCGAGTGCTCATTGCCGTGTTATAGTTTGTTAACGAAGCTTCCCCTCAAGTCTAAATATTGTAAGGCTGTTTGTCGTGTGCGTATCATGGCCACGCATGCTTATATCGCCTTTCCGTTTCTCTACCACGGTTGCGCCTTAAAACCACGGCGCTGCAAGTTTGCTTTCTTTTCCTTCCCTCTTCTCCGCCCTTAAATTGGCTCTCTTAACTATTACACGCAGAGGCAAAAAACAGCGCGCGCTTTAGATCCCATAGATCAGATGAATATTTACAATTATTATTAGGGTTATAATTATATTCGAGTGCTGATTGCCGTGTTATAGTTTGTTAACGAAACTACCCCTCAATTCTAAATATTGTAAGGCAGTTTATCGTGTGCGTATCATGGCCACGCATGCTTATATCGCCTTTCCGTTTCTCTACCACGGTTGCGCTTTAAAACCACGGCGCTGCAAGTTTGCTTTCCTTTCCTTCCCTCTTCTCCGCGCTTAAACTAACTCTCTTAACTACTACACGCAGAGACAAAGAAACAGCACGCGCATGCGATCGCATAGATGAGATGAATACATATATATAGAAAAGCATCAGTCATAGCTCTCGAAGTATAATATAATATAATATAGAATAGCTCTCGAAGATAGCTATTCCGGCGGCTAGCTTCCCACGCTATGCGTGCCGTCCTCGCACCTGTTAAAGCTTTTCCTGGACGCTAGAACTATACTATTCCTACGCAACCTTGAGCGATCGGAAAGCGCGTTTTCCACGCCTGGCCGGCGGAGAGGGGAGGCTTCGTTCCGGCCGCGAAGCTCTCCACATCCCCGTAAGGAGCCTGGTGGAGGTCGCGCGCTGACGATGCCCTCTCGGTGAGCGCATATTTCCCCCCTCATCTTTTAAGAGATTCAATACATACAAGCATTTGTCTCGCAAACCAGATTTATTTCAAGGGAATTTTCCACGTCTCAATTATTTCTCTCGTCGTATTCGAGTGCTCATTGCCGTGTTATAGTTTGTTAACGAAGCTTCCCCTCAAGTCTAAATATTGTAAGGCAGTTTGTCGTGTGCGTATCATGGCCACGCATGCTTATATCGCCTTTCCGTTTCTCTACCACGGTTGCGCCTTAAAACCACGGCGCTGCAAGTTTGCTTTCTTTTCCTTCCCTCTTCTCCGCCTTTAAACTGGCTCTCTTAACTACTACACGCAGAGGCAAGAAACAGCGCGCGCCTTAGATCCTATAGATGAGATGAATATTTACAATTATTATTAGGGTTATAATTATATTCGAGTGCTGATTGCCGTGTTATAGTTTGTTAGCGAAACTACCCCTCAATTCTAAATATTGTAAGGCAGTTTGTCGTGTGCGTATAATGGCCACGCATGCTTATATCGCCTTTCCGTTTCTCTACCACGGTTGCGCTTTAAAACCACGGCGCTGCAAGTTTGCTTTCCTTTCCTTCCCTCTTCTCCGCCCTTAAACTGGCTCTCTTAACTACTACACGCAGAGACAAAGAAACAGCACGCGCATGCGATCGCATAGATGAGATGAATACATATATATAGAAAAGCATCAGTCATAGCTCTCGAAGTATAATATAATATAATATAGAATAGCTCTCGAAGATAGCTATTCCGGCGGCTAGCTTCCCACGCTATGCGTGCCGTCCTCGCACCTGTTAAAGCTTTTCCTGGACTCTAGAACTATACTATTCCTACGCAACCTTGAGCGATCGGAAAGCGCGTTTTCCACGCCTGGCCGGCGGAGAGGGGAGGCTTCGTTCCGGCCGCGAAGCTCTCCACATCCCCGTAAGGAGCCTGGTGGTGGTCTCGCGCTGACGATGCCCTCTCGGTGAGCGCATATTTCCCCCCTCATCTTTTAAGAGATTCAATACATACAAGCATTTGTCTCGCAAACCAGATTTATTTCAAGGGAATTTTCCACGTCTCAATTATTTCTCTCGTCGTATTCGAGTGCTCATTGCCGTGTTATAGTTTGTTAACGAAGCTTCCCCTCAAGTCTAAATATTGTAAGGCAGTTTGTCGTGTGCGTATCATGGCCACGCATGCTTATATCGCCTTTCCGTTTCTCTACCACGGTTGCGCCTTAAAACCACGGCGCTGCAAGTTTGCTTTCTTTTCCTTCCCTCTTCTCCGCCCTTAAACTGGCTCTCTTAACTATTACACGCAGAGGCAAAAAACAGCGCGCGCTTTAGATCCCATAGATCAGATGAATATTTACAATTATTATTAGGGTTATAATTATATTCGAGTGCTGATTGCCGTGTTATAGTTTGTTAACGAAACTACCCCTCAATTCTAAATATTGTAAGGCAGTTTGTCGTGTGCGTATCATGGCCACGCATGCTTATATCGCCTTTCCGTTTCTCTACCACGGTTGCGCTTTAAAACCACGGCGCTGCAAGTTTGCTTTCCTTTCCTTCCCTCTTCTCCGCCCTTAAACTGGCTCTCTTAACTACTACACGCAGAGACAAAGAAACAGCACGCGCATGCGATCGCATAGATGAGATGAATACAAATATATAGAAAAGCATCAGTCATAGCTCTCGAAGTATAATTTAATATAATATAGAATAGCTCTCGAAGATAGCTATTCCGGCGGCTAGCTTCCCACGCTATGCGTGCCGTCCTAGCACCTGTTAAAGCTTTTCCTGGACGCTAGAACTATACTATTCCTACGCAACCTTGAGCGATCGGAAAGCGCGTTTTCCACGCCTGGCCGGCGGAGAGGGGAGGCTTCGTTCCGGCCGCGAACCTCTCCACATCCCCGTAAGGAGCCTGGTGGTGGTCTCGCGCTGACGATGCCCTCTCGGTGAGCGCATATTTCCCCCCTCATCTTTTAAGAGATTCAATACATACAAGCATTTGTCTCGCAAACTAGATTTATTTCAAGGGAATTTTCCACGTCTCAATTATTTCTCTCGTCGTATTCGAGCGCTCATTGCCGTGTTATAGTTTGTTAACGAAGCTTCCCCTCAAGTCTAAATATTGTAAGGCAGTTTGTCGTGTGCGTATCATGGCCACGCATGCTTATATCGCCTTTCCGTTTCTCTACCACGGTTGCGCCTTAAAACCACGGCGCTGCAAGTTTGCTTTCTTTTCCTTCCCTGTTCTCCGCCCTTAAACTGGCTCTCTTAACTACTACACGCAGAGACAAAGAAACACCACGCGCATGCGATCGCATAGATGAGATGAATACATATATATAGAAAAGCATCAGTCATAGCTCTCGAAGTATAATATAAAATAATATAGAATAGCTCTCGAAGATAGCTATTCCGGCGGCTAGCTTCCCACGCTATGCGTGCCGTCCTCGCACATGTTAAAGCTTTTCCTGGACACTAGAACTATACTATTCCTACGCAACCTTGAGCGATCGGAAAGCGCGTTTTCCACGCCTGGCCGGCGGAGAGGGGAGGCTTCGTTCCGGCCGCGAAGCTCTCCACATCCCCGTAAGGAGCCTGGTGGTGGTCTCGCGCTGACGATGCCCTCTCGGTGAGCGCATATTTCCCCCCTCATCTTTTAAGAGATTCAATACATACAAGCATTTGTCTCGCAAACCAGATTTATTTCAAGGGAATTTTCCACGTCTCAATTATTTCTCTCGTCGTATTCGAGTGCTCATTGCCGTGTTATAGTTTGTTAACGAAGCTTCCCCTCAAGTCTAAATATTGTAAGGCAGTTTGTCGTGTGCGTATCATGGCCACGCATGCTTATATCGCCTTTCCGTTTCTCTACCACGGTTGCGCTTTAAAACCACGGCGCTGCAAGTTTGCTTCCCTTTCCTTCCCTCTTCTCCGCCCTTAAACTGGCTCTCTTAACTACTACACGCAGAGACAAAGAAACAGCACGCGCATGCGATCGCATAGATGAGATGAATACATATATATAGAAAAGCATCAGTCATAGCTCTCGAAGTATAATATAATATAATATAGAATAGCTCTCGAAGATAGCTATTCCGGCGGCTAGCTTCCCACGCTATGCGTGCCGTCCTCGCACCTGTTAAAGCTTTTCCTGGACGCTAGAACTATACTATTCCTACGCAACCTTGAGCGATCGGAAAGCGCGTTTTCCACGCCTGGCCGGCGGACAGGGGAGGCTTCGTTCCGGCCGCGAAGCTCTCCACATCCCCGTAAGGAGCCTGGTGGTGGTCGCGCGCTGACGATGCCCTCTCGGTGAGCGCATATTTCCCCCCTCCTCTTTTAAGAGATTCAATACATACAAGCATTTGTCTCGCAAACCAGATTTATTTCAAGGGAATTTTCCACGTCTCAATTATTTCTCTCGTCGTATTCGAGTGCTCATTGCCGTGTTATAGTTTGTTAACGAAGCTTCCCCTCAAGTCTAAATATTGTAAGGCAGTTTGTCGTGTGCGTATCATGGCCACGCTTGCATATATCGCCTTTCCGTTTCTCTACCAGGGTTGCGCCTTAAAACCACGGCGCTGCAAGTTTGCTTTCTTTTCCTTCCCTCTTCTCCGCCGTTAAACTGGCTCTCTTAACTACTACACGCAGAGGCAAGAAACAGCGCGCGCTTTAGATCCTATAGATGAGATGAATATTTACAATTATTATTATGGTTATAATTATATTCGAGTGCTGATTGCCGTGTTATACTTTGTTAACGAAACTACCCCTCAATTCTAAATATTGTAAGGCAGTTTGTCGTGTGCGTATCATGGCCACGCATGCTTATATCGCCTTTCCGTTTCTCTACCACGGTTGCGCTTTAAAACCACGGCGCTGCAAGTTTGCTTTCCTTTCCTTCCCTCTTCTCCGCCCTTAAACTGGCTCTCTTAACTACTACACGCAGAGACAAAGAAACAGCACGCGCATGCGATCGCATTGATGAGATGAATACATATATATAGAAAAGCATCAGTCATAGCTCTCGAAGTATAATATAATATAATATAGAATAGCTCTCGAAGATAGCTATTCCGGAGGCTAGCTTCCCACTCTATGCGTGCCGTCCTCGCACCTGTTAAAGCTTTTCCTGGACGCTAGAACTATACTATTCCTACGCAACCTTGAGCGATCGGAAAGCGCGTTTTCCACGCCTGGCCGGCGGAGAGGGGAGGCTTTGTTCCAGCCGCGAAGCTCTCCACATCCCCGTAAGGAGCCTGGTGGTGGTCTCGCGCTGACGATGCCCTCTCGGTGAGCGCATATTTCCCCCCTCATCTTTTAAGAGATTCAATACATACAAGCATTTGTCTCGCAAACCAGATTTATTTGAAGGGAATTTTCCACGTCTCAATTATTTCTCTCGTCGTATTCGAGTGCTCATTGCCGTGTTATAGTTTGTTAACGAAGCTTCCCCTCAAGTCTAAATATTGTAAGGCAGTTTGTCGTGTGCGTATCATGGCCACGCATGCTTATATCGCCTTTCCGTTTCTCTACCACGGTTGCGCCTTAAAACCACGGCGCTGCAAGTTTGCTTTCTTTTCCTTCCCTCTTCTCCGCCCTTAAACTGGCTCTCTTAACTACTACACGCAGAGGCAAGAAACAGCGCGCGCTTTAGATCCTATAGATGAGATGAATATTTACAATTATTATTATGGTTATAATTATATTCGAGTGCTGATTGCCGTGTTATACTTTGTTAACGAAACTACCCCTCAATTCTAAATATTGTAAGGCAGTTTGTCGTGTGCGTATCATGGCCACGCATGCTTATATCGCCTTTCCGTTTCTCTACCACGGTTGCGCTTTAAAACCACGGCGCTGCAAGTTTGCTTTCCTTTCCTTCCCTCTTCTCCGCCCTTAAACTGGCTCTCTTAACTACTACACGCAGAGACAAAGAAACAGCACGCGCATGCGATCGCATTGATGAGATGAATACATATATATAGAAAAGCATCAGTCATAGCTCTCGAAGTATAATATAATATAATATAGAATAGCTCTCGAAGATAGCTATTCCGGAGGCTAGCTTCCCACTCTATGCGTGCCGTCCTCGCACCTGTTAAAGCTTTTCCTGGACGCTAGAACTATACTATTCCTACGCAACCTTGAGCGATCGGAAAGCGCGTTTTCCACGCCTGGCCGGCGGAGAGGGGAGGCTTTGTTCCAGCCGCGAAGCTCTCCACATCCCCGTAAGGAGCCTGGTGGTGGTCTCGCGCTGACGATGCCCTCTCGGTGAGCGCATATTTCCCCCCTCATCTTTTAAGAGATTCAATACATACAAGCATTTGTCTCGCAAACCAGATTTATTTGAAGGGAATTTTCCACGTCTCAATTATTTCTCTCGTCGTATTCGAGTGCTCATTGCCGTGTTATAGTTTGTTAACGAAGCTTCCCCTCAAGTCTAAATATTGTAAGGCAGTTTGTCGTGTGCGTATCATGGCCACGCATGCTTATATCGCCTTTCCGTTTCTCTACCACGGTTGCGCCTTAAAACCACGGCGCTGCAAGTTTGCTTTCTTTTCCTTCCCTCTTCTCCGCCCTTAAACTGGCTCTCTTAACTACTACACGCAGAGGCAAGAAACAGCGCGCGCTTTAGATCCTATAGATGAGATGAATATTTACAATTATTATTAGGGTTAAAATTATATTCGAGTGCTGATTGCCGTGTTATAGTTTGTTAACGAAACTACGCCTCAATTCTAAATATTGTAAGGCAGTTTGTCGTGTGCGTATCATGGCCACGCATGCTTATATCGCCTTTCCGTTTCTCCACCACGGTTGCGCTTTAAAACCATGGCGCTGCAAGTTTGCTTTCCTTTCCCTCCCTCTTCTCCGCCCTTAAACTGGCTCTCTTAACTACTACACGCAGAGACAAAGAAACAGCACGCGCATGCGATCGCATAGATGAGATGAATACATATATATAGAAAAGCATCAGTCATAGCTCTCGAAGTATAATATAATATAATATAGAATCGCTCTCGAAGATAGCTATTCCGGCGGCTAGCTTCCCACGCTATGCGTGCCGTCCTCGCACCTGTTAAAGCTTTTCCTGGACGCTAGAACTATACTATTCCTACGCAACCTTGAGCGATGGGAAAGCGCGTTTTCCACGCCTGGCCGGCGGAGAGGGGAGGCTTCGTTCCGGCCGCGAAGCTCTCCACATCCCCGTAAGGAGCCTGGTGGTGGTCTCGCGCTGACGATGCCCTCTCGGTGAGCGCATATTTCCCCCCTCATCTTTTAAGAGATTCAATACATACAAGCATTTGTCTCGCAAACCAGATTTATTTCAAGGGAATTTTCCACGTCTCAATTATTTCTCTCGTCGTATTCGAGTGCTCATTGCCGTGTTATAGTTTGTTAACGAAGCTTCCCCTCAAGTCTAAATATTGTAAGGCAGTTTGTCGTGTGCGTATCAGGGCCACGCATGCTTATATCGCCTTTCCGTTTCTCAACCACGGTTGCGCCTTAAAACCACGGCGCTGCAAGTTTGCTTTCTTGTCCTTCCCTCTTCTCCGCCCTTAAACTGGCTCTCCTAACTACTACACGCAGAGGCAAGAAACAGCGCGCGCTTTAGATCCTATAGATGAGATGAATATTTACAATTATTATTAGGGTTATAATTATATTCGAGTGCTGATTGCCGTGTTATAGTTTGTTAACGAAACTACCCCTCAATTCTAAATATTGTAAGGCAGTTTGTCGTGTGCGTATCATGGCCACGCATGCTTATATCGCCTTTCCGTTTCTCTACCACGGTTGCGCTTTAAAACCACGGCGCTGCAAGTTTGCTTTCCTTTCCTTCCCTCTTCTCCGCGCTTAAACTGGCTCTCTTAACTACTACACGCAGAGACAAAGAAACAGCACGCGCATGCGATCGCATAGATGAGATGAATACATATATATAGAAAAGCATCAGTCATAGCTCTCGAAGTATAATATAATATAATATAGAATAGCTCTCGAAGATAGCTATTCCGGCGGCTAGCTTCCCACGCTATGCGTGCCGTCCTCGCACCTGTTAAAGCTTTTCCTGGACGCTAGAACTATACTATTCCTACGCAACCTTGAGCGATCGGAAAGCGCGTTTTCCACGCCTGGCCGGCGGAGAGGGGAGGCTTCGTTCCGGCCGCGAAGCTCTCCACATCCCCGTAAGGAGCCTGGTGGTGGTCGCGCGCTGACGATGCCCTCTCGGTGAGCGCATATTTCCCCCCTCATCTTTTAAGAGATTCAATACATACAAGCATTTGTCTCGCAAACTAGATTTATTTCAAGGGAATTTTCCACGTCTCAATTATTTCTCTCGTCGTATTCGAGTGCTCATTGCCGTGTTATAGTTTGTTAACGAAGCTTCCCCTCAAGTCTAAATATTGTAAGGCAGTTTGTCGTGTGCGTATCATGGCCACGCATGCTTATATCGCCTTTCCGTTTCTCTACCACGGTTGCGCCTTAAAACCACGGCGCTGCAAGTTTGCTTTCTTTTCCTTCCCTCTTCTCCGCCTTTAAACTGGCTCTCTTAACTACTACACGCAGAGGCAAGAAACAGCGCGCGCTTTAGATCCTATAGATGAGATGAATATTTACAATTGTTATTAGGGTTATAATTATATTCGAGTGCTGATTGCCGTGTTATAGTTTGTTAGCGAAACTACCCCTCAATTCTAAATATTGTAAGGCAGTTTGTCGTGTGCGTATAATGGCCACGCATGCTTATATCGCCTTTCCGTTTCTCTACCACGGTTGCGCTTTAAAACCACGGCGCTGCAAGTTTGCTTTCCTTTCCTTCCCTCTTCTCCGCCCTTAAACTGGCTCTCTTAACTACTACACGCAGAGACAAAGAAACAGCACGCGCATGCGATCGCATAGATGAGATGAATACATATATATAGAAAAGCATCAGTCATAGCTCTCGAAGTATAATATAATATAATATAGAATAGCTCTCGAAGATAGCTATTCCGGCGGCTAGCTTCCCACGCTATGCGTGCCGTCCTCGCACCTGTTAAAGCTTTTCCTGGACGCTAGAACTATACTATTCCTACGCAACCTTGAGCGATCGGAAAGCGCGTTTTCCACGCCTGGCCGGCGGAGAGGGGAGGCTTCGTTCCGGCCGCGAAGCTCTCCACATCCCCGTAAGCAGCCTGGTGGTGGTCGCTCGCTGACGATGGCCTCTCGGTGAGCGCATATTTCCCCCCTCATCTTTTAAGAGATTCAATACATACAAGCATTTGTCTCGCAAACCAGATTTATTTCAAGGGAATTTTCCACGTCTCAATTATTTCTCTCGTCGTATTCGAGTGCTCATTGCCGTGTTATAGTTTGTTAACGAAGCTTCCCCTCAAGTCTACATATTGTAAGGCAGTTTGTCGTGTGCGTATCATGGCCACGCATGCTTATATCGCCTTTCCGTTTCTCTACCACGGTTGCGCCTTAAAACCACGGCGCTGCAAGTTTGCTTTCTTTTCCTTCCCTCTTCTCCGCCTTTAAACTGGCTCTCTTAACTACTACACGCAGAGGCAAGAAACAGCGCGCGCCTTAGATCCTTAGATCCTTACATTGTGGAATGACTTACCCGATTCCATAGTTACTGAAATAGAACCTAATAAATTCAGGCACTTATTAACAGCACATTTCAAGAGCTGAGCTATTTTGCCGTGTTTTTGAATGTGTATGCGTGTTTTGTTTTGTTTCCAAGTTGTTCTTGAGCCGCTGTGTCTATCTTAGTGTTGATGCTTCTAATGATGTTAATGTTGAACATGAATCCTGAACTTTGTGTTGCTTTTTTGTTGTTACCGACCATTGCATATGTAACGACTGCTCCCCCCCCCCCTTATGTAATGCCCTAAGCCAAGGGCCTTTAAGGGTAAATAAATGATGATGATGATGATGAGATGAATATTTACAATTATTATTAGGGTTATAATTATATTCGAGTGCTGATTGCCGTGTTATAGTTTGTTAGCGAAACTACCCCTCAATTCTAAATATTGTAAGGCAGTTTGTCGTGTGCGTATAATGGCCACGCATGCTTATATCGCCTTTCCGTTTCTCTACCACGGTTGCGCTTTAAAACCACGGCGCTGCAAGTTTGCTTTCCTTTCCTTCCCTCTTCTCCGCCCTTAAACTGGCTCTCTTAACTACTACACGCAGAGACAAAGAAACAGCACGCGCATGCGATCGCATAGATGAGATGAATACATATATATAGAAAAGCATCAGTCATAGCTCTCGAAGTATAATATAATATAATATAGAATAGCTCTCGAAGATAGCTATTCCGGCGGCTAGCTTCCCACGCTATGCGTGCCGTCCTCGCACCTGTTAAAGCTTTTCCTGGACGCTAGAACTATACTATTCCTACGCAACCTTGAGCGATCGGAAAGCGCGTTTTCCACGCCTGGCCGGCGGAGAGGGGAGGCTTCGTTCCGGCCGCGAAGCTCTCCACATCCCCGTAAGGAGCCTGGTGGTGGTCTCGCGCTGACGATGCCCTCTCGGTGAGCGCATATTTCCCCCCTCATCTTTTAAGAGATTCAATACATACAAGCATTTGTCTCGCGAACCAGATTTATTTCAAGGGAATTTTCCACGTCTCAATTATTTCTCTCGTCGTATTCGAGCGCTCATTGCCGTGTTATAGTTTGTTAACGAAGCTTCCCCTCAAGTCTAAATATTGTAAGGCAGTTTGTCGTGTGCGTATCATGGCCACGCATGCTTATATCGCCTTTCCGTTTTTCTACCACGGTTGCGCCTTAAAACCACGGCGCTGCAAGTTTGCTTTCTTTTCCTTCCCTCTTCTCCGCCCTTAAACTGGCTCTCTTAACTACTACACGCAGAGGCAAGAAACAGCGCGCGCTTTAGATCCTATAGATGAGATGAATATTTACAATTATTATTAGGGTTATAATTATATTCGAGTGCTGATTGCCGTGTTATAGTTTGTTAACGAAACTACGCCTCAATTCTAAATATTGTAAGGCAGTTTGTCGTGTGCGTATCATGGCCACGCATGCTTATATCGCGTTTCCGTTTCTCTACCACGGTTGCGCTTTAAAACCATGGCGCTGCAAGTTTGCTTTCCTTTCCCTCCCTCTTCTCCGCCCTTAAACTGGCTCTCTTAACTACTACACGCAGAGACAAAGAAACAGCACGCGCATGCGATCGCATAGATGAGATGAATACATATATATAGAAAAGCATCAGTCATAGCTCTCGAAGTATAATATAATATAATATAGAATAGCTCTCGAAGATAGCTATTCCGGCGGCTAGCTTCCCACGCTATGCGTGCCGTCCTCGCACCTGTTAAAGCTTTTCCTGGACGCTAGAACTATACTATTCCTACGCAACCTTGAGCGATGGGAAAGCACGTTTTCCACGCCTGGCCGGCGGAGAGGGGAGGCTTCGTTCCGGCCGCGAAGCTCTCCACATCCCCGTAAGGAGCCTGGTGGTGGTCTCGCGCTGACGATGCCCTCTCGGTGAGCGCATATTTCCCCCCTCATCTTTTAAGAGATTCAATACATACAAGCATTTGTCTCGCAAACCAGATTTGTTTCAAGGGAATTTTCCACGTCTCAATTATTTCTCTCGTCGTATTCGAGTGCTCATTGCCGTGTTATAGTTTGTTAACGAAGCTTCCCCTCAAGTCTAAATATTGTAAGGCAGTTTGTCGTGTGCGTATCATGGCCACGCATGCTTATATCGCCTTTCCGTTTCTCAACCACTGTTGCGCCTTAAAACCACGGCGCTGCAAGTTTGCTTTCTTTTCCTTCCCTCTTCTCCGCCCTTAAACTGGCTCTCCTAACTACTACACGCTGAGGCAAGAAACAGCGCGCGCTTTAGATCCTATAGATGAGATGAATATTTACAATTATTATTAGGGTATAATTATATTCGAGTGCTGATTGCCGTGTTATAGTTTGTTAACGAAACTACCCCTCAATTCTAAATATTGTAAGGCAGTTTGTCGTGTGCGTATCATGGCCACGCATGCTTATATCGCCTTTCCGTTTCTCTACCACGGTTGCGCTTTAAAACCACGGCGCTGCAAGTTTGCTTTCCTTTCCTTCCCTCTTCTCCGCGCTTAAACTGGCTCTCTTAACTACTACACGCAGAGACAAAGAAACAGCACGCGCATGCGATCGCATAGATGAGATGAATACATATATATAGAAAAGCATCAGTCATAGCTCTCGAAGTATAATATAATATAATATAGAATAGCTCTCGAAGACAGCTATTCCGGCAGCTAGCTTCCCACGCTATGCGTGCCGTCCTCGCACCTGTTAAAGCTTTTCCTGGACGCTAGAACTATACTATTCCTACGCAACCTTGAGCGATCGGAAAGCGCGTTTTCCACGCCTGGCCGGCGGAGAGGGGAGGCTTCGTTCCGGCCGCGAAGCTCTCCACATCCCCGTAAGGAGCCTGGTGGTGGTCGCGCGCAGACGATGCCCTCTCGGTGAGCGCATATTTCCCCCCTCATCTTTTAAGAGATTCAATACATACAAGCATTTGTCTCGCAAACCAGATTTATTTCAAGGGAATTTTCCACGTCTCAATTATTTCTCTCGTCGTATTCGAGTGCTCATTGCCGTGTTATAGTTTGTTAACGAAGCTTCCCCTCAAGTCTAAATATTGTAAGGCAGTTTGTCGTGTGCGTATCATGGCCACGCATGCTTATATCGCCTTTCCGTTTCTCTACCACGGTTGCGCCTTAAAACCACGGCGCTGCAAGTTTGCTTTCTTTTCCTTCCCTCTTCTCCGCCTTTAAACTGGCTCTCTTAACTACTACACGCAGAGGCAAGAAACAGCGCGCGCTTTAGATCCTATAGATGAGATGAATATTTACAATTATTATTAGGGTTATAATTATATTCGAGTGCTGATTGCCGTGTTATAGTTTGTTAGCGAAACTACCCCTCAATTCTAAATATTGTAAGGCAGTTTGTCGTGTGCGTATAATGGCCACGCATGCTTATATCGCCTTTCCGTTTCTCTACCACGGTTGCGCTTTAAAACCACGGCGCTGCAAGTTTGCTTTCCTTTCCTTCCCTCTTCTCCGCCCTTAAACTGGCTCTCTTAACTACTACACGCAGAGACAAAGAAACAGCACGCGCATGCGATCGCATAGATGAGATGAATACATATATATAGAAAAGCATCAGTCATAGCTCTCGAAGTATAATATAATATAATATAGAATAGCTCTCGAAGATACCTATTCCGGCGGCTAGCTTCCCACGCTATGCGTGCCGTCCTCGCACCTGTTAAAGCTTTTCCTGGACGCTAGAACTATACTATTCCTACGCAACCTTGAGCGATCGGAAAGCGCGTTTTCCACGCCTGGCCGGCGGAGAGGGGAGGCTTCGTTCCGGCCGCGAAGCTCTCCACATCCCCGTAATGAGCCTGGTGGTGGTCTCGCGCTGACGATGCCCTCTCGGTGAGCGCATATTTCCCCCCTCATCTTTTAAGAGATTCAATACATACAAGCATTTGTCTCGCAAACCAGATTTATTTCAAGGGAATTTTCCACGTCTCAATTATTTCTCTCGTCGTATTCGAGTGCTCATTGCCGTGTTATAGTTTGTTAACGAAGCTTCCCCTCAAGTCTAAATATTGTAAGGCAGTTTGTCGTGTGCGTATCATGGCCACGCATGCTTAGATCGCCTTTCCGTTTCTCTACCACTGTTGCGCCTTAAAACCACGGCGCTGCAAGTTTGCTTTCTTTTCCTTCCCTCTTCTCCGCCCTTAAACTGGCTCTCTTAACTACTACACGCAGAGGCAAGAAACAGCGCGCGCTTTAGATCCTATAGATGAGATGAATATTTACAATTATTATTCGGGTTATAATTATATTCGAGTGCTGATTGCCGTGTTATAGTTTGTTAACGAAACTACCCCTCAATTCTAAATATTGTAAGGCAGTTTGTCGTGTGCGTATCATGGCCACGCATGCTTATATCGCCTTTCCGTTTCTCTACCACGGTTGCGCTTTAAAACCACGGCGCTGCAAGTTTGCTTTCCTTTCCTTCCCTCCTCTCCGCCCTTAAACTGGCTCTCTTAACTACTACACGCAGAGACAAAGAAACAGCACGCGCATGCGATCGCATAGATGAGATGAATACATATATATAGAAAAGCATCAGTCATAGCTCTCGAAGTATAATATAATATAATATAGAATAGCTCTCGAAGATAGCTATTCCGGCGGCTAGCTTCCCACGCTATGCGTGCCGTCCTCGCACCTGTTAAAGCTTTTCCTGGACGCTAGAACTATACTATTCCTACGCAACCTTGAGCGATCGGAAAGCGCGTTTTCCACGCCTGGCCGGCGGAGAGGGGAGGCTTCGTTCCGGCCGCGAAGCTCTCCACATCCCCGTAAGGAGCCTGGTGGTGGTCTCGCGCTGACGATGCCCTCTCGGTGAGCGCATATTTCCCCCCTCATCTTTTAAGAGATTCAATACATACAAGCATTTGTCTCGCAAACCAGATTTATTTCAAGGGAATTTTCCACGTCTCAATTATTTCTCTCGTCGTATTCGAGTGCTCATTGCCGTGTTATAGTTTGTTAACAAAGCTTCCCCTCAAGTCTAAATATTGTAAGGCAGTTTGTCGTGTGCGTATCATGGCCACGCATGCTTATATCGCCTTTCCGTTTCTCTACCACGGTTGCGCCCTAAAACCACGGCGCTGCAAGTTTGCTTTCTTTTCCTTCCCTCTTCTCCGCCCTTAAACTGGCTCTCTTAACTACTACACGCAGAGGCAAGAAACAGCGCGCGCTTTAGATCCTATAGATGAGATGAATATTTACAATTATTATTAGGGTTATAATTATATTCGAGTGCTGATTGCCGTGTTATAGTTTGTTAACGAAACTACCCCTCAATTCTAAATATTGTAAGGCAGTTTGTCGTGTGCGTATCATGGCCACGCATGATTATATCGCCTTTCCGTTTCTCTACCACGGTTGCGCTTTAAAACCACGGCGCTGCAAGTTTGCTTTCCTTTCCTTCCCTCTTCTCCGCCCTTAAACTGGCTCTCTTAACTACTACACGCAGAGGCAAAGAAACAGCACGCGCATGCGATCGCATAGATGAGATGAATACATATACATAGAAAAGCATCAGTCATAGCTCTCGAAGTATAATATAATATAATATAGAATAGCTCTCGAAGATAGCTATTCCGGCGGCTAGCTTCCCACGCTATGCGTGCCGTCCTCGCACCTGTTAAAGCTTTTCCTGGACGCTAGAACTATACTATTCCTACGCAACCTTGAGCGATCGGAAAGCACGTTTTCCACGCTTGGCCGGCGGAGAGGGGAGGCTTCGTTCCGACCGCGAAGCTCTCCACATCCCCGTAAGGAGCTTGGTGGTGGTCTCGCGCTGACGATGCCCTCTCGGTGAGCGCATATTTCCCCCCTCATCTTTTAAGAGATTCAAGACATACAAGCATTTGTCTCGCAAACCAGATTTATTTCAAGGGAATTTTCCACGTCTCAATTATTTCTCTCGTCGTATTCGAGTGCTCATTGCCGTGTTATAGTTTATTAACGAAGCTTCCCCTCAAGTCTAAATATTGTAAGGCAGTTTGTCGTGTGCGTATCATCGCCACGCATGCTTATATCGCCTTTCCGTTTCTCTACCACGGTTGCGCCTTAAAACCACGGCGCTGCAAGTTTGCTTTCTTTTCCTTCCCTCTTCTCCGCCCTTAAACTGGCTCTCTTAACTACTACACGCAGAGGCAAGAAACAGCGCGCGCTTTAGATCCTATAGATGAGATGAATATTTACAATTATTATTAGGGTTATAATTATATTCGAGTGCTGATTGCCGTGTTATAGTTTGTTAACAAAACTACCCCTCAATTCTAAATATTGTAAGGCAGTTTGTCGTGTGCGTATCATGGCCACGCATGATTATATCGCCTTTCCGTTTCTCTACCACGGTTGCGCTTTAAAACCACGGCGCTGCAAGTTTGCTTTCCTTTCCTTCCCTCTTCTCCGCCCTTAAACTGGCTCTCTTAACTACTACACGCAGAGACAAAGAAACAGCACGCGCATGCGATCGCATACATGAGATGAATACATATATATAGAAAAGCATCAGTCATAGCTCTCGAAGTATAATATAATATAATATAGAATAGCTCTCGAAGATAGCTATTCCGGCGGCTAGCTTTCCACGCTATGCGTGCCGTCCTCGCACCTGTTAAAGCTTTTCCTGGACGCTAGAACTATACTATTCCTACGCAACCTTGAGCGATCGGAAAGCGCGTTTTCCACGCTTGGCCGGCGGAGAGCGGAGGCTTCGTTCCGGCCGCGAAGCTCTCCACATCCCCGTAAGGAGCCTGGTGGTGGTCTCGCGCTGACGATGCCCTCTCGGTGAGCGCATATTTCCCCCCTCATCTTTTAAGAGATTCAATACATACAAGCATTTGTCTCGCAAACTAGATTTATTTCAAGGGAATTTTCCACGTCTCAATTATTTCTCTCGTCGTATTCGAGCGCTCATTGCCGTGTTATAGTTTGTTAACGAAGCTTCCCCTCAAGTCTAAATATTGTAAGGCAGTTTGTCGTGTGCGTATCATGGCCACGCATGCTTATATCGCCTTTCCGTTTTTCTACCACGGTTGCGCCTTAAAACCACGGCGCTGCAAGTTTGCTTTCTTTTCCTTCCCTCTTCTCCGCCCTTAAACTGGCTCTCTTAACTACTACACGCAGAGGCAAGAAACAGCGCGCGCTTTAGATCCTATAGATGAGATGAATATTTACAATTATTATTAGGGTTATAATTATATTCGAGTGCTGATTGCCGTGTTATAGTTTGTTAACGAAACTACGCCTCAATTCTAAATATTGTAAGGCAGTTTGTCGTGTGCGTATCATGGCCACGCATGCTTATATCGCCTTTCCGTTTCTCTACCACGGTTGCGCTTTAAAACCATGGCGCTGCAAGTTTGCTTTCCTTTCCCTCCCTCTTCTCCGCCCTTAAACTGGCTCTCTTAACTACTACACGCAGAGACAAAGAAACAGCACGCGCATGCGATCGCATAGATGAGATGAATACATATATATAGAAAAGCATCAGTCATAGCTCTCGAAGTATAATATAATATAATATAGAATAGCTCTCGAAGATAGCTATTCCGGCGGCTAGCTTCCCACGCTATGCGTGCCGTCCTCGCACCTGTTAAAGCTTTTCCTGGACGCTAGAACTATACTATTCCTACGCAACCTTGAGCGATGGGAAAGCGCGTTTTCCACGCCTGGCCGGCGGAGAGGGGAGGCTTCGTTCCGGCCGCGAAGCTCTCCACATCCCCGTAAGGAGCCTGGTGGTGGTCTCGCGCTGACGATGCCCTCTCGGTGAGCGCATATTTCCCCCCTCATCTTTTAAGAGATTCAATACATACAAGCATTTGTCTCGCAAACCAGATTTATTTCAAGGGAATTTTCCACGTCTCAATTATTTCTCTCGTCGTATTCGAGTGCTCATTGCCGTGTTATAGTTTGTTAACGAAGCTTCCCCTCAAGTCTAAATATTGTAAGGCAGTTTGTCGTGTGCGTATCATGGCCACGCATGCTTATATCGCCTTTCCGTTTCTCAACCACTGTTGCGCCTTAAAACCACGGCGCTGCAAGTTTGCTTTCTTTTCCTTCCCTCTTCTCCGCCCTTAAACTGGCTCTCCTAACTACTACACGCTGAGGCAAGAAACAGCGCGCGCTTTAGATCCTATAGATGAGATGAATATTTACAATTATTATTAGGGTATAATTATATTCGAGTGCTGATTGCCGTGTTATAGTTTGTTAACGAAACTACCCCTCAATTCTAAATATTGTAAGGCAGTTTGTCGTGTGCGTATCATGGCCACGCATGCTTATATCGCCTTTCCGTTTCTCTACCACGGTTGCGCTTTAAAACCACGGCTCTGCAAGTTTGCTTTCCTTTCCTTCCCTCTTCTCCGCGCTTAAACTGGCTCTCTTAACTACTACACGCAGAGACAAAGAAACAGCACGCGCATGCGATCGCATAGATGAGATGAATACATATATATAGAAAAGCATCAGTCATAGCTCTCGAAGTATAATATAATATAATATAGAATAGCTCTCGAAGACAGCTATTCCGGCGGCTAGCTTCCCACGCTATGCGTGCCGTCCTCGCACCTGTTAAAGCTTTTCCTGGACGCTAGAACTATACTATTCCTACGCAACCTTGAGCGATCGGAAAGCGCGTTTTCCACGCCTGGCCGGCGGAGAGGGGAGGCTTCGTTCCGGCCGCGAAGCTCTCCACATCCCCGTAAGGAGCCTGGTGGTGGTCGCGCGCTGACGATGCCCTCTCGGTGAGCGCATATTTCCCCCCTCATCTTTTAAGAGATTCAATACATACAAGCATTTGTCTCGCAAACCAGATTTATTTCAAGGGAATTTTCCACGTCTCAATTATTTCTCTCGTCGTATTCGAGTGCTCATTGCCGTGTTATAGTTTGTTAACGAAGCTTCCCCTCAAGTCTAAATATTGTAAGGCAGTTTGTCGTGTGCGTATCATGGCCACGCATGCTTATATCGCCTTTCCGTTTCTCTACCACGGTTGCGCCTTAAAACCACGGCGCTGCAAGTTTGCTTTCTTTTCCTTCCCTCTTCTCCGCCTTTAAACTGGCTCTCTTAACTACTACACGCAGAGGCAAGAAACAGCGCGCGCTTTAGATCCTATAGATGAGATGAATATTTACAATTATTATTAGGGTTATAATTATATTCGAGTGCTGATTGCCGTGTTATAGTTTGTTAGCGAAACTACCCCTCAATTCTAAATATTGTAAGGCAGTTTGTCGTGTGCGTATAATGGCCACGCATGCTTATATCGCCTTTCCGTTTCTCTACCACGGTTGCGCTTTGAAACCACGGCGCTGCAAGTTTGCTTTCCTTTCCTTCCCTCTTCTCCGCCCTTAAACTGGCTCTCTTAACTACTACACGCAGAGACAAAGAAACAGCACGCGCATGCGATCGCATAGATGAGATGAATACATATATATAGAAAAGCATCAGTCATAGCTCTCGAAGTATAATATAATATAATATAGAATAGCTCTCGAAGATACCTATTCCGGCGGCTAGCTTCCCACGCTATGCGTGCCGTCCTCGCACCTGTTAAAGCTTTTCCTGGACGCTAGAACTATACTATTCCTACGCAACCTTGAGCGATCGGAAAGCGCGTTTTCCACGCCTGGCCGGCGGAGAGGGGAGGCTTCGTTCCGGCCGCGAAGCTCTCCACATCCCCGTAATGAGCCTGGTGGTGGTCTCGCGCTGACGATGCCCTCTCGGTGAGCGCATATTTCCCCCCTCATCTTTTAAGAGATTCAATACATACAAGCATTTGTCTCGCAAACCAGATTTATTTCAAGGGAATTTTCCACGTCTCAATTATTTCTCTCGTCGTATTCGAGTGCTCATTGCCGTGTTATAGTTTGTTAACGAAGCTTCCCCTCAAGTCTAAATATTGTAAGGCAGTTTGTCGTGTGCGTATCATGGCCACGCATGCTTAGATCGCCTTTCCGTTTCTCTACCACTGTTGCGCCTTAAAACCACGGCGCTGCAAGTTTGCTTTCTTTTCCTTCCCTCTTCTCCGCCCTTAAACTGGCTCTCTTAACTACTACACGCAGAGGCAAGAAACAGCGCGCGCTTTAGATCCTATAGATGAGATGAATATTTACAATTATTATTCGGGTTATAATTATATTCGAGTGCTGATTGCCGTGTTATAGTTTGTTAACGAAACTACCCCTCAATTCTAAATATTGTAAGGCAGTTTGTCGTGTGCGTATCATGGCCACGCATGCTTATATCGCCTTTCCGTTTCTCTACCACGGTTGCGCTTTAAAACCACGGCGCTGCAAGTTTGCTTTCCTTTCCTTCCCTCCTCTCCGCCCTTAAACTGGCTCTCTTAACTACTACACGCAGAGACAAAGAAACAGCACGCGCATGCGATCGAATAGATGAGATGAATACATATATATAGAAAAGCATCAGTCATAGCTCTCGAAGTATAATATAATATAATATAGAATAGCTCTCGAAGATAGCTATTCCGGCGGCTAGCTTCCCACGCTATGCGTGCCGTCCTCGCACCTGTTAAAGCTTTTCCTGGACGCTAGAACTATACTATTCCTACGCAACCTTGAGCGATCGGAAAGCGCGTTTTCCACGCCTGGCCGGCGGAGAGGGGAGGCTTCGTTCCGGCCGCGAAGCTCTCCACATCCCCGTAAGGAGCCTGGTGGTGGTCTCGCGCTGACGATGCCCTCTCGGTGAGCGCATATTTCCCCCCTCATCTTTTAAGAGATTCAATACATACAAGCATTTGTCTCGCAAACCAGATTTATTTCAAGGGAATTTTCCACGTCTCAATTATTTCTCTCGTCGTATTCGAGTGCTCATTGCCGTGTTATAGTTTGTTAACAAAGCTTCCCCTCAAGTCTAAATATTGTAAGGCAGTTTGTCGTGTGCGTATCATGGCCACGCATGCTTATATCGCCTTTCCGTTTCTCTACCACGGTTGCGCCCTAAAACCACGGCGCTGCAAGTTTGCTTTCTTTTCCTTCCCTCTTCTCCGCCCTTAAACTGGCTCTCTTAACTACTACACGCAGAGGCAAGAAACAGCGCGCGCTTTAGATCCTATAGATGAGATGAATATTTACAATTATTATTAGGGTTATAATTATATTCGAGTGCTGATTGCCGTGTTATAGTTTGTTAACGAAACTACCCCTCAATTCTAAATATTGTAAGGCAGTTTGTCGTGTGCGTATCATGGCCACGCATGATTATATCGCCTTTCCGTTTCTCTACCACGGTTGCGCTTTAAAACCACGGCGCTGCAAGTTTGCTTTCCTTTCCTTCCCTCTTCTCCGCCCTTAAACTGGCTCTCTTAACTACTACACGCAGAGGCAAAGAAACAGCACGCGCATGCGATCGCATAGATGAGATGAATACATATACATAGAAAAGCATCAGTCATAGCTCTCGAAGTATAATATAATATAATATAGAATAGCTCTCGAAGATAGCTATTCCGGCGGCTAGCTTCCCACGCTATGCGTGCCGTCCTCGCACCTGTTAAAGCTTTTCCTGGACGCTAGAACTATACTATTCCTACGCAACCTTGAGCGATCGGAAAGCACGTTTTCCACGCTTGGCCGGCGGAGAGGGGAGGCTTCGTTCCGACCGCGAAGCTCTCCACATCCCCGTAAGGAGCTTGGTGGTGGTCTCGCGCTGACGATGCCCTCTCGGTGAGCGCATATTTCCCCCCTCATCTTTTAAGAGATTCAAGACATACAAGCATTTGTCTCGCAAACCAGATTTATTTCAAGGGAATTTTCCACGTCTCAATTATTTCTCTCGTCGTATTCGAGTGCTCATTGCCGTGTTATAGTTTATTAACGAAGCTTCCCCTCAAGTCTAAATATTGTAAGGCAGTTTGTCGTGTGCGTATCATCGCCACGCATGCTTATATCGCCTTTCCGTTTCTCTACCACGGTTGCGCCTTAAAACCACGGCGCTGCAAGTTTGCTTTCTTTTCCTTCCCTCTTCTCCGCCCTTAAACTGGCTCTCTTAACTACTACACGCAGAGGCAAGAAACAGCGCGCGCTTTAGATCCTATAGATGAGATGAATATTTACAATTATTATTAGGGTTATAATTATATTCGAGTGCTGATTGCCGTGTTATAGTTTGTTAACAAAACTACCCCTCAATTCTAAATATTGTAAGGCAGTTTGTCGTGTGCGTATCATGGCCACGCATGATTATATCGCCTTTCCGTTTCTCTACCACGGTTGCGCTTTAAAACCACGGCGCTGCAAGTTTGCTTTCCTTTCCTTCCCTCTTCTCCGCCCTTAAACTGGCTCTCTTAACTACTACACGCAGAGACAAAGAAACAGCACGCGCATGCGATCGCATACATGAGATGAATACATATATATAGAAAAGCATCAGTCATAGCTCTCGAAGTATAATATAATATAATATAGAATAGCTCTCGAAGATAGCTATTCCGGCGGCTAGCTTCCCACGCTATGCGTGCCGTCCTCGCACCTGTTAAAGCTTTTCCTGGACGCTAGAACTATACTATTCCTACGCAACCTTGAGCGATCGGAAAGCGCGTTTTCCACGCTTGGCCGGCGGAGAGCGGAGGCTTCGTTCCGGCCGCGAAGCTCTCCACATCCCCGTAAGGAGCCTGGTGGTGGTCTCGCGCTGACGATGCCCTCTCGGTGAGCGCATATTTCCCCCCTCATCTTTTAAGAGATTCAATACATACAAGCATTTGTCTCGCAAACTAGATTTATTTCAAGGGAATTTTCCACGTCTCAATTATTTCTCTCGTCGTATTCGAGCGCTCATTGCCGTGTTATAGTTTGTTAACGAAGCTTCCCCTCAAGTCTAAATATTGTAAGGCAGTTTGTCGTGTGCGTATCATGGCCACGCATGCTTATATCGCCTTTCCGTTTTTCTACCACGGTTGCGCCTTAAAACCACGGCGCTGCAAGTTTGCTTTCTTTTCCTTCCCTCTTCTCCGCCCTTAAACTGGCTCTCTTAACTACTACACGCAGAGGCAAGAAACAGCGCGCGCTTTAGATCCTATAGATGAGATGAATATTTACAATTATTATTAGGGTTATAATTATATTCGAGTGCTGATTGCCGTGTTATAGTTTGTTAACGAAACTACGCCTCAATTCTAAATATTGTAAGGCAGTTTGTCGTGTGCGTATCATGGCCACGCATGCTTATATCGCCTTTCCGTTTCTCTACCACGGTTGCGCTTTAAAACCATGGCGCTGCAAGTTTGCTTTCCTTTCCCTCCCTCTTCTCCGCCCTTAAACTGGCTCTCTTAACTACTACACGCAGAGACAAAGAAACAGCACGCGCATGCGATCGCATAGATGAGATGAATACATATATATAGAAAAGCATCAGTCATAGCTCTCGAAGTATAATATAATATAATATAGAATAGCTCTCGAAGATAGCTATTCCGGCGGCTAGCTTCCCACGCTATGCGTGCCGTCCTCGCACCTGTTAAAGCTTTTCCTGGACGCTAGAACTATACTATTCCTACGCAACCTTGAGCGATGGGAAAGCGCGTTTTCCACGCCTGGCCGGCGGAGAGGGGAGGCTTCGTTCCGGCCGCGAAGCTCTCCACATCCCCGTAAGGAGCCCGGTGGTGGTCTCGCGCTGACGATGCCCTCTCGGTGAGCGCATATTTCCCCCCTCATCTTTTAAGAGATTCAATACATACAAGCATTTGTCTCGCAAACCAGATTTATTTCAAGGGAATTTTCCACGTCTCAATTATTTCTCTCGTCGTATTCGAGTGCTCATTGCCGTGTTATAGTTTGTTAACGAAGCTTCCCCTCAAGTCTAAATATTGTAAGGCAGTTTGTCGTGTGCGTATCATGGCCACGCATGCTTATATCGCCTTTCCGTTTCTCAACCACTGTTGCGCCTTAAAACCACGGCGCTGCAAGTTTGCTTTCTTTTCCTTCCCTCTTCTCCGCCCTTAAACTGGCTCTCCTAACTACTACACGCTGAGGCAAGAAACAGCGCGCGCTTTAGATCCTATAGATGAGATGAATATTTACAATTATTATTAGGGTATAATTATATTCGAGTGCTGATTGCCGTGTTATAGTTTGTTAACGAAACTACCCCTCAATTTTAAATATTGTAAGGCAGTTTGTCGTGTGCGTATCATGGCCACGCATGCTTATATCGCCTTTCCGTTTCTCTACCACGGTTGCGCTTTAAAACCACGGCGCTGCAAGTTTGCTTTCCTTTCCTTCCCTCTTCTCCGCGCTTAAACTGGCTCTCTTAACTACTACACGCAGAGACAAAGAAACAGCACGCGCATGCGATCGCATAGATGAGATGAATACATATATATAGAAAAGCATCAGTCATAGCTCTCGAAGTATAATATAATATAATATAGAATAGCTCTCGAAGACAGCTATTCCGGCGGCTAGCTTCCCACGCTATGCGTGCCGTCCTCGCACCTGTTAAAGCTTTTCCTGGACGCTAGAACTATACTATTCCTACGCAACCTTGAGCGATCGGAAAGCGCGTTTTCCACGCCTGGCCGGCGGAGAGGGGAGGCTTCGTTCCGGCCGCGAAGCTATCCACATCCCCGTAAGGAGCCTGGTGGTGGTCTCGCGCTGACGATGCCCTCTCGGTGAGCGCATATTTCCCCCCTCATCTTTTAAGAGATTCAATACATACAAGCATTTGTCTCGCAAACCAGATTTATTTCAAGGGAATTTTCCACGTCTCAATTATTTCTCTCGTCGTATTCGAGTGCTCATTGCCGTGTTATAGTTTGTTAACGAAGCTTCCCCTCAAGTCTAAATATTGTAAGGCAGTTTGTCGTGTGCGTATCATGGCCACGCATGCTTATATCGCCTTTCCGTTTCTCAACCACTGTTGCGCCTTAAAACCACGGCGCTGCAAGTTTGCTTTCTTTTCCTTCCCTCTTCTCCGCCCTTAAACTGGCTCTCCTAACTACTACACGCTGAGGCAAGAAACAGCGCGCGCTTTAGATCCTATAGATGAGATGAATATTTACAATTATTATTAGGGTATAATTATATTCGAGTGCTGATTGCCGTGTTATAGTTTGTTAACGAAACTACCCCTCAATTCTAAATATTGTAAGGCAGTTTGTCGTGTGCGTATCATGGCCACGCATGCTTATATCGCCTTTCCGTTTCTCTACCACGGTTGCGCTTTAAAACCACGGCTCTGCAAGTTTGCTTTCCTTTCCTTCCCTCTTCTCCGCGCTTAAACTGGCTCTCTTAACTACTACACGCAGAGACAAAGAAACTGCACGCGCATGCGATCGCATAGATGAGATGAATACATATATATAGAAAAGCATCAGTCATAGCTCTCGAAGTATAATATAATATAATATAGAATAGCTCTCGAAGACAGCTATTCCGGCGGCTAGCTTCCCACGCTATGCGTGCCGTCCTCGCACCTGTTAAAGCTTTTCCTGGACGCTAGAACTATACTATTCCTACGCAACCTTGAGCGATCGGAAAGCGCGTTTTCCACGCCTGGCCGGCGGAGAGGGGAGGCTTCGTTCCGGCCGCGAAGCTCTCCACATCCCCGTAAGGAGCCTGGTGGTGGTCGCGCGCTGACGATGCCCTCTCGGTGAGCGCATATTTCCCCCCTCATCTTTTAAGAGATTCAATACATACAAGCATTTGTCTCGCAAACCAGATTTATTTCAAGGGAATTTTCCACGTCTCAATTATTTCTCTCGTCGTATTCGAGTGCTCATTGCCGTGTTATAGTTTGTTAACGAAGCTTCCCCTCAAGTCTAAATATTGTAAGGCAGTTTGTCGTGTGCGTATCATGGCCACGCATGCTTATATCGCCTTTCCGTTTCTCTACCACGGTTGCGCCTTAAAACCACGGCGCTGCAAGTTTGCTTTCTTTTCCTTCCCTCTTCTCCGCCTTTAAACTGGCTCTCTTAACTACTACACGCAGAGGCAAGAAACAGCGCGCGCTTTAGATCCTATAGATGAGATGAATATTTACAATTATTATTAGGGTTATAATTATATTCGAGTGCTGATTGCCGTGTTATAGTTTGTTAGCGAAACTACCCCTCAATTCTAAATATTGTAAGGCAGTTTGTCGTGTGCGTATAATGGCCACGCATGCTTATATCGCCTTTCCGTTTCTCTACCACGGTTGCGCTTTAAAACCACGGCGCTGCAAGTTTGCTTTCCTTTCCTTCCCTCTTCTCCGCCCTTAAACTGGCTCTCTTAACTACTACACGCAGAGACAAAGAAACAGCACGCGCATGCGATCGCATAGATGAGATGAATACATATATATAGAAAAGCATCAGTCATAGCTCTCGAAGTATAATATAATATAATATAGAATAGCTCTCGAAGATAGCTATTCCGGCGGCTAGCTTCCCACGCTATGCGTGCCGTCCTCGCACCTGTTAAAGCTTTTCCTGGACGCTAGAACTATACTATTCCTACGCAACCTTGAGCGATCGGAAAGCGCGTTTTCCACGCCTGGCCGGCGGAGAGGGGAGGCTTCGTTCCGGCCGCGAAGCTCTCCACATCCCCGTAATGAGCCTGGTGGTGGTCTCGCGCTGACGATGCCCTCTCGGTGAGCGCATATTTCCCCCCTCATCTTTTAAGAGATTCAATACATACAAGCATTTGTCTCGCAAACCAGATTTATTTCAAGGGAATTTTCCACGTCTCAATTATTTCTCTCGTCGTATTCGAGTGCTCATTGCCGTGTTATAGTTTGTTAACGAAGCTTCCCCTCAAGTCTAAATATTGTAAGGCAGTTTGTCGTGTGCGTATCATGGCCACGCATGCTTAGATCGCCTTTCCGTTTCTCTACCACTGTTGCGCCTTAAAACCACGGCGCTGCAAGTTTGCTTTCTTTTCCTTCCCTCTTCTCCGCCCTTAAACTGGCTCTCTTAACTACTACACGCAGAGGCAAGAAACAGCGCGCGCTTTAGATCCTATAGATGAGATGAATATTTACAATTATTATTCGGGTTATAATTATATTCGAGTGCTGATTGCCGTGTTATAGTTTGTTAACGAAACTACCCCTCAATTCTAAATATTGTAAGGCAGTTTGTCGTGTGCGTATCATGGCCACGCATGCTTATATCGCCTTTCCGTTTCTCTACCACGGTTGCGCTTTAAAACCACGGCGCTGCAAGTTTGCTTTCCTTTCCTTCCCTCCTCTCCGCCCTTAAACTGGCTCTCTTAACTACTACACGCAGAGACAAAGAAACAGCACGCGCATGCGATCGCATAGATGAGATGAATACATATATATAGAAAAGCATCAGTCATAGCTCTCGAAGTATAATATAATATAATATAGAATAGCTCTCGAAGATAGCTATTCCGGCGGCTAGCTTCCCACGCTATGCGTGCCGTCCTCGCACCTGTTAAAGCTTTTCCTGGACGCTAGAACTATACTATTCCTACGCAACCTTGAGCGATCGGAAAGCGCGTTTTCCACGCCTGGCCGGCGGAGAGGGGAGGCTTCGTTCCGGCCGCGAAGCTCTCCACATCCCCGTAAGGAGCCTGGTGGTGGTCTCGCGCTGACGATGCCCTCTCGGTGAGCGCATATTTCCCCCCTCATCTTTTAAGAGATTCAATACATACAAGCATTTGTCTCGCAAACCAGATTTATTTCAAGGGAATTTTCCACGTCTCAATTATTTCTCTCGTCGTATTCGAGTGCTCATTGCCGTGTTATAGTTTGTTAACAAAGCTTCCCCTCAAGTCTAAATATTGTAAGGCAGTTTGTCGTGTGCGTATCATGGCCACGCATGCTTATATCGCCTTTCCGTTTCTCTACCACGGTTGCGCCTTAAAACCACGGCGCTGCAAGTTTGCTTTCTTTTCCTTCCCTCTTCTCCGCCCTTAAACTGGCTCTCTTAACTACTACACGCAGAGGCAAGAAACAGCGCGCGCTTTAGATCCTATAGATGAGATGAATATTTACAATTATTATTAGGGTTATTATTATATTCGAGTGCTGATTGCCGTGTTATAGTTTGTTAACGAAACTACCCCTCAATTCTAAATATTGTAAGGCAGTTTGTCGTGTGCGTATCATGGCCACGCATGCTTATATCGCCTTTCCGTTTCTCTACCACGGTTGCGCTTTAAAACCACGGCGCTGCAAGTTTCCTTTCCTTTCCTTCCCTCTTCTCCGCCCTTAAACTGGCTCTCTTAACTACTACACGCAGAGACAAAGAAACAGCACGCGCATGCGATCGCATAGATGAGATGAATATAGAAAAGCATCAGTCATAGCTCTCGAAGTATAATATAATATAATATAGAATAGCTCTCGAAGATAGCTATTCCGGCGGCTAGCTTCCCACGCTATGCGTGCCGTCCTCGCACCTGTTAAAGCTTTTCCTGGACGCTAGAACTATACTATTCCTACGCAACCTTGAGCGATCGGAAAGCGCGTTTTCCACGCTTGGCCGGCGGAGAGCGGAGGCTTCGTTCCGGCCGCGAAGCTCTCCACATCCCCGTAAGGAGCCTGGTGGTGGTCTCGCGCTGACGATGCCCTCTCGGTGAGCGCATATTTCCCCCCTCATCTTTTAAGAGATTCAATACATACAAGCATTTGTCTCGCAAACCAGATTTATTTCAAGGGAATTTTCCACGTCTCAATTATTTCTCTCGTCGTATTCGAGTGCTCATTGCCGTGTTATAGTTTGTTAACGAAGCTTCCCCTCAAGTCTAAATATTGTAAGGCAGTTTGTCGTGTGCGTATCATGGCCACGCATGCTTATATCGCCTTTCCGTTTCTCTACCACGGTTGCGCCTTAAAACCACGGCGCTGCAAGTTTGCTTTCTTTTCCTTCCCTCTTCTCCGCCCTTAAACTGGCTCTCTTAACTACTACAAGCAGAGGCAAGAAACAGCGCGCGCTTTAGATCCTATAGATGAGATGAATATTTACAATTATTATTAGGGTTATAATTATATTCGAGTGCTGATTGCCGTGTTATAGTTTGTTAACAAAACTACCCCTCAATTCTAAATATTGTAAGGCAGTTTGTCGTGTGCGTATCATGGCCACGCATGATTATATCGCCTTTCCGTTTCTCTACCACGGTTGCGCTTTAAAACCACGGCGCTGCAAGTTTGCTTTCCTTTCCTTTCCTCTTCTCCGCCCTTAAACTGGCTCTCTTAACTACTACACGCAGAGACAAAGAAACAGCACGCGCATGCGATCGCATAGATGAGATGAATACATATATATAGAAAAGCATCAGTCATAGCTCTCGAAGTATAATATAATATATTATAGAATAGCTCTCGAAGATAGCTATTCCGGCGGCTAGCTTCCCACGCTATGCGTGCCGTCCTCGCACCTGTTAAAGCTTTTCCTGGACGCTAGAACTATACTATTCCTACGCAACCTTGAGCGATCGGAAAGCGCGTTTTCCACGCCTGGCCGGCGGAGAGGGGAGGCTTCGTTCCGGCCGCGAAGCTCTCCACATCCCCGTAAGGAGCCTGTTGGTGGTCTCGCGCTGACGATGCCCTCTCGGTGAGCGCATATTTCCCCCCTCATCTTTTAAGAGATTCAATACATACAAGCATTTGTCTCGCAAACCAGATTTATTTCAAGGGAATTTTCCACGTCTCAATTATTTCTCTCGTCGTATTCGAGTGCTCATTGCCGTGTTATAGTTTGTTAACGAAGCTTCCCCTCAAGTCTAAATATTGTAAGGCAGTTTGTCGTGTGCGTATCATGGCCACGCATGCTTATATCGCCTTTCCGTTTCTCTACCACGGTTGCGCCTTAAAACCACGGCGCTGCAAGTTTGCTTTCTTTTCCTTCCCTCTTCTCCGCCCTTAAACTGGCTCTTTTAACTACTACACGCAGAGGCAAGAAACAGCACGCGCTTTAGATCCTATAGATGAGATGAATATTTACAATTATTATTTGGGTTATAATTATATTCGAATGCTGATTGCCGTGTTATAGTTTGTTAACGAAGCTACCCCTCAATTCTAAATATTGTAAGGCAGTTTGTCGTGTGCGTATCATGGCCACGCATGATTATATCGCCTTTCCGTTTCTCTACCACGGTTGCGCTTTAAAACCACGGCGCTGCAAGTTTGCTTTCCTTTCCTTCCCTCTTCTCCGCCCTTAAACTGGCTCTCTTAACTACTACACGCAGAGACAAAGAAACAGCACGCGCATGCGATCGCATACATGAGATGAATACATATATATAGAAAAGCATCAGTCATAGCTCTCGAAGTATAATATAATATAATATAGAATAGCTCTCGAAGATAGCTATTCCGGCGGCTAGCTTCCCACGCTATGCGTGCCGTCCTCGCACCTGTTAAAGCTTTTCCTGGACGCTAGAACTATACTATTCCTACGCAACCTTGAGCGATCGGAAAGCGCGTTTTCCACGCTTGGCCGGCGGAGAGCGGAGGCTTCGTTCCGGCCGCGAAGCTCTCCACATCCCCGTAAGGAGCCTGGTGGTGGTCTCGCGCTGACGATGCCCTCTCGGTGAGCGCATATTTCCCCCCTCATCTTTTAAGAGATTCAATACATACAAGCATTTGTCTCGCAAACCAGATTTATTTCAAGGGAATTTTCCACGTCTCAATTATTTCTCTCGTCGTATTCGAGTGCTCATTGCCGTGTTATAGTTTGTTAACGAAGCTTCCCCTCAAGTCTAAATATTGTAAGGCAGTTTGTCGTGTGCGTATCATGGCCACGCATGCTTATATCGCCTTTCCGTTTCTCTACCACGGTTGCGCCTTAAAACCACGGCGCTGCAAGTTTGCTTTCTTTTCCTTCCCTCTTCTCCGCCCTTAAACTGGCTCTCTTAACTACTACACGCAGAGGCAAGAAACAGCGCGCGCTTTAGATCCTATAGATGAGATGAATATTTACAATTATTATTAGGGTTATAATTATATTCGAGTGCTGATTGCCGTGTTATAGTTTGTTAACAAAACTACCCCTCAATTCTAAATATTGTAAGGCAGTTTGTCGTGTGCGTATCATGGCCACGCATGATTATATCGCCTTTCCGTTTCTCTACCACGGTTGCGCTTTAAAACCACGGCGCTGCAAGTTTGCTTTCCTTTCCTTTCCTCTTCTCCGCCCTTAAACTGGCTCTCTTAACTACTACACGCAGAGACAAAGAAACAGCACGCGCATGCGATCGCATAGATGAGATGAATACATATATATAGAAAAGCATCAGTCATAGCTCTCGAAGTATAATATAATATATTATAGAATAGCTCTCGAAGATAGCTATTCCGGCGGCTAGCTTCCCACGCTATGCGTGCCGTCCTCGCACCTGTTAAAGCTTTTCCTGGACGCTAGAACTATACTATTCCTACGCAACCTTGAGCGATCGGAAAGCGCGTTTTCCACGCCTGGCCGGCGGAGAGGGGAGGCTTCGTTCCGGCCGCGAAGCTCTCCACATCCCCGTAAGGAGCCTGTTGGTGGTCTCGCGCTGACGATGCCCTCTCGGTGAGCGCATATTTCCCCCCTCATCTTTTAAGAGATTCAATACATACAAGCATTTGTCTCGCAAACCAGATTTATTTCAAGGGAATTTTCCACGTCTCAATTATTTCTCTCGTCGTATTCGAGTGCTCATTGCCGTGTTATAGTTTGTTAACGAAGCTTCCCCTCAAGTCTAAATATTGTAAGGCAGTTTGTCGTGTGCGTATCATGGCCACGCATGCTTATATCGCCTTTCCGTTTCTCTACCACGGTTGCGCCTTAAAACCACGGCGCTGCAAGTTTGCTTTCTTTTCCTTCCCTCTTCTCCGCCCTTAAACTGGCTCTCTTAACTACTACACGCAGAGGCAAGAAACAGCACGCGCTTTAGATCCTATAGATGAGATGAATATTTACAATTATTATTAGGGTTATAATTATATTCGAATGCTGATTGCCGTGTTATAGTTTGTTAACGAAGCTACCCCTCAATTCTAAATATTGTAAGGCAGTTTGTCGTGTGCGTATCATGGCCACGCATGATTATATCGCCTTTCCGTTTCTCTACCACGGTTGCGCTTTAAAACCACGGCGCTGCAAGTTTGCTTTCCTTTCCTTCCCTCTTCTCCGCCCTTAAACTTTCTCTCTTAACTACTACACGCAGAGACAAAGAAACAGCACGCGCATGCGATCGCATAGATGAGATGAATACATATATATATATATAAGCATCAATCATAGCTCTCGAAGTATAATATAATATAATATAGAACAGCTCTCGAAGATAGCTATTCCGGCGGCTAGCTTCCCACGGTATGCGTGCCGTCCTCGCACCTGTTAAAGCTTTTCCTGGACGCTAGAACTATACTATTCCTACGCAACCTTGTGCGATCGGAAAGCGCGTTTTCCACGCTTGGCCGGCGGAGAGGGGAGGCTTCGTTCCGGCCGCGAAGCTCTCCACATCCCCGTAAGGAGCCTGGTGGTGGTCTCGCGCTGACGATGCCCTCTCGGTGAGCGCATATTTCCCCCCTCATCTTTTAAGAGATTCAATACATACAAGCATTTGTCTCGCAAACCAGATTTATTTCAAGGGAATTTTCCACGTCTCAATTATTTCTCTCGTCGTATTCGAGTGCTCATTGCCGTGTTATAGTTTGTTAACGAAGCTTCCCCTCAAGTCTAAATATTGTAAGGCAGTTTGTCGTGTGCGTATCATGGCCACGCATGCTTATATCGCCTTTCCGTTTCTCTACCACGGTTGCGCCTTAAAACCACGGCGCTGCAAGTTTGCTTTCTTTTCCTTCCCTCTTCTCCGCCCTTAAACTGGCTCTCTTAACTACTACACGCAGAGGCAAGAAACAGCGCGCGCTTTAGATCCTATAGATGAGATGAATATTTACAATTATTATTAGGGTTATAACTATATTCGAGTGCTGATTGCCGTGTTATAGTTTGTTAACGAAACTACCCCTCAATTCTAAATATTGTAAGGCAGTTTGTCGTGTGCGTATCATGGCCACGCATGCTTATATCGCCTTTCCGTTTCTCTACCACGGTTGCGCTTTAAAACCACGGCGCTGCAAGTTTGCTTTCCTTTCCTTCCCTCTTCTCCGCCCTTAAACTGGCTCTCTTAACTACTACACGCAGAGACAAAGAAACAGCACGCGCATGCGATCCCATAGATGAGATGAATACATATATAGAGAAAAGCATCAGTCATAGCTCTCGAAGTATAATATAATATAATATAGAATAGCTTTCAAAGATAGCTATTCCGGCGGCTAGCTTCCCACGCTATGCGTGCCGTCCTCGCACCTGTTAAAGCTTTTCCTGGACGCTAGAACTATACTATTCCTACGCAACCTTGAGCGATCGGAAAGCGCGTTTTCCACGCCCGGCCGGCGGAGAGGGGAGGCTTCGTTCCGGCCGCGAAGCTCTCCACATCCCCGTAAGGAGCCTGGTGGTGGTCTCGCGCTGACGATGCCCTCTCGGTGAGCGCATATTTCCCCCCTCATCTTTTAAGAGATTCAATACATACAAGCATTTGTCTCGCAAACCAGATTTATTTCAAGGGAATTTTCCACGTCTCAATTATTTCTCTCGTCGTATTCGAGTGCTCATTGCCGTGTTATAGTTTGTTAACGAAGCTTCCCCTCAAGTCTAAATATTGTAAGGCAGTTTGTCGTGTGCGTATCATGGCCACGCATGCTTATATCGCCTTTCCGTTTCTCTACCACGGTTGCGCCTTAAAACCACGGCGCTGCAAGTTTGCTTTCTTTTCCTTCCCTCTTCTCCGCCCTTAAACTGGCTCTCTTAACTACTACACGCAGAGGCAAGAAACAGCGCGCGCTTTAGATCCTATAGATGAGATGAATATTTACAATTATTATTAGGGTTATAATTATATTCGAGTGCTGATTGCCGTGTTATAGTTTGTTAACGAAACTACCCCTCAATTCTAAATATTGTAAGGCAGTTTGTCGTGTGCGTATCATGGCCACGCATGCTTATATCGCCTTTCCGTTTCTCTACCACGGTTGCGCTTTAAAACCACGGCGCTGCAAGTTTGCTTTCATTTCCTTCCCTCTTCTCCGCCCTTAATCTGGCTCGCTTAACTACTACACGCAGAGACAAAGAAACAGCACGCGCATGCGATCGCATAGATGAGATGAATACATATATATAGAAAAGCATCAGTCATAGCTCTCGAAGTATAATATAATATAACATAGAACAGCTCTCGAAGATAGCTTTTCCGGCGGCTAGCTTCCCACGCTATGCGTGCCGTCCTCGCACCTGTTAAAGCTTTTCCTGGACGCTAGAACTATACTATTCCTACGCAACCTTGAGCGATCGGAAAGCGCGTTTTCCACGCCCGGCCGGCGGAGAGGGGAGGCTTCGTTCCAGCCGCGAAGCTCTCCACATCCCCGTAAGGAGCCTGGTGGTGGTCTCGCGCTGACGATGCCCTCTCGGTGAGCGCATATTTCCCCCCTCATCTTTTAAGAGATTCAATACATACAAGCATTTGTCTCGCAAACCAGATTTATTTCAAGGGAATTTTCCACGTCTCAATTATTTCTCTCGTCGTATTCGAGTGCTCATTGCCGTGTTATAGTTTGTTAACGAAGCTTCCCCTCAAGTCTAAATATTGTAAGGCAGTTTGTCGTGTGCGTATCATGGCCACGCATGCTTATATCGCCTTTCCGTTTCTCTACCACGGTTGCGCCTTAAAACCACGGCGCTGCAAGTTTGCTTTCTTCTCCTTCCCTCTTCTCCGCCCTTAAACTGGCTCTCTTAACTACTACATGCAGAGGCAAGAAACAGCGCGCGCTTTAGATCCTATAGATGAGATGAATATTTACAATTATTATTAGGGTTATAATTATATTCGAGTGCTGACTGCCGTGTTATAGTTTGTTAACGAAACTACCCCTCAATTCTAAATATTGTAAGGCAGTTTGTCGTGTGCGTATCCTGGCCACGCATGCTTATATCGCCTTTCCGTTTCTCTACCACGGTTGCGCTTTAAAACCACGGCGCTGCAAGTTTGCTTTCCTTTCCTTCCCTCTTCTCCGCCCTTAAACTGGCTCTCTTAACTACTCAGCACAATGCGTTGGCGGGCTAGTTGGTGCGAATCCATGAATACTTTGTTAAGCGCAAAAAGACAGACACAAGCAAGACGACAGGACAAGGCGCTACTCTCAACTGACATCATTTTATTGCGTCACTCCTTTATAGACCGCTCAAACCAGAGGAACATGCGCAGTGAGCACCATGCGGTGGAGCCACCAACATCCGATCCCAAGAGCGCACTCATGCGACCGAATCCAAAAAACCAAATTCAGCGCTGTACAAGGTTAAGGAAGGCACACTAATGCACAGTGACCCCAATGACTGAATGAAAAATGCTTCTGATAACTCTCGGGCGGTGGTGTCACGACTCTTCTTCAAGATTGTGGTATCACGAAACATGGGTTTGCATTTGCATGTTTTACAATGCTGAGCCAAATGCGAACCTGTGCCTGTTGGTATGGATCGCTCATGTTCTCTCAGGCGCTCGTTAACACAGCGGCCTGACTGCCCTACATACACTTTGCCACATGACAAGGGAATTTTATAAACCACACCGACGCGGCAGTCTACAAACTTCACGTGGTTCTTTTCACAATCAGGTTTTTTACTTGTTTGAGAAATACGGCTGCACAACATCGACAGTTTCTGAGGAGCAGAAAACACTACCGGAATTTTGTATCTCGTGGCGACATTCTTCAGATTGTGAGCCACTCTGTGGCAATACGGCACAACTTCAGGCCTTTTCTTTTGTGTGCTGCAGTTACTTTTATGCCGCTTGCCTATCAGTTTTTGAAGCAATACTTCCGAGACTGACGTCACCACCACACTTGGGTAACCAGCAGCCTGAAGCCTATTTAACTGTGCAAGGAAACTCATGTTCGCAGAGTGATGACAAGACTTCTTTAAGGAAGATTCTAAACACATCAAGGCAATGGCGCGTTTCACAGTCTTTGAATGCGCAGACGCGTAAGGTAAAGGTTCTTTACGTGCACGTGGCGAGTACATCCAACAGGCGTGGCCTGTTTGTAAGGAAAGCTGCAAATCTAAAAACTGGAGTTTACCGTCCCTAGATAGCTCATGTGTGAAAGTTAGACCTTTGCCATTGTCATTGAACAGAGTTAAAATATCAGCTACCGTCACGGAGCATTCGTTGTTAGTCTGTTTTATCACAACAAGAAAATCGTCAACATATCTAAAAATTTGAACAGAGTCATTGTTTAAGGCACTCTTAAGGGCGCGATCGACAAACGATAAAAAGATATTACAAAGAGCAGGCGCCACACATGAACCAATACACACACCATTTTTCTGGATAAAAAGGTTATTTTCGAACTGGATAAAAGTTGCACTTAAATAAAATTCAAGAAGGGACATGAAACTTTCCGAAGACAACCCTGTCGCATTGCGAAAATCTACCTCGCCACTTTCTTCGATGCACGTCACCACACTGCGAAATAGCTCATCATGCGGTATCGAAATGTAAAGATCTTCGACGTCAATGGAAAAAATGTCGGCTACTGAATGGTTGTCTTCCAGAAAAGAAACAACCTCGAAAGAATTCTTTATGCCATAAGGATCGTCAATAGTTAAATACTTCAACTCTTTTTGCAAAAAGCGGCTAACCAAAACCTGCCAACAATTGTTTTCACTGACTATTGTACGGAAAGGCACATCCGGTTTGTGCGTTTTTGCAGTGAAAAAAACCTCTAGAGCAAGTACCTTACATTGTTTCACATTTTTCACAATCTTGGTGAGGCCTATATCTTCCAACAAAGAAATGGCTTTGCGTTTTACCTTTTGAGCTTTCTCATTTGCCAGAATGAAGTTCTTGTTGACAGCCTCAATGGCTTTTTTGTTGAAGACCACAGACGGGGCTATTACAAAACCGCCCTCTTTGTCACTCAGTAACAGCCGAAGTTAATTGTCTCTAAAGAAAGATACTGTCCTTTTGATCACAGCTGTCGAAGGGGGCGCGCTCCCGGTGACGGTCCTACGAAGGCAGTCCACCCCATCGAGGAGGCACCGCTCCTGGTCCTCAGGTTCTGCTTTCCTTGCAATCCGCCTGTTCAAAGCCAGTAGCTCATGTGCAGGAATTCTTGGTTCCGTGCTATACTTCGGTCCATTCTTTAACAAAGCAGCAACTTCGTCAGGAAGCCTGACGTCACCGAGTACCTGGAAACCAGCTGTGACAAGTTGCGTTTTTTCCTTTCTGCGCGGGAGTCTGGACCGGAGGTGTAGCAGCAGCTGTGTCCACCAGAATTCTGTAGTCTGAGTTGATAGACGTCTGTAGAAACGGAACTTTTCCTCGGCCACGAAAGGCGCATCGCGCGAGTAGCAGACAGCTCTCTTTTCTGGAAGACAACCATTCAGTAGCCGACATTTTTTCCATTGACGTCGAAGATCTTTACTATTCGATACCGCATGATGAGCTATTTCGCAGTGTGATGACGTGCATCGAAGAAAGTGGCGAGGTAGATTTTCGCAATGCGACAGGGTTGTCTTCGGAAAGTTTCATGTCCCTTCTTGAATTTTATTTAAGTGCAACTTTTATCCAGTTCGAAAATAACCTTTTTATCCAGAAAAATGGTGTGTGTATTGGTTCATGTGTGGCGCCTGCTCTTTGTAATATTTTTTTATCGTTTGTCGATCGCGCCCTTAAGAGTGCCTTAAACAATGACTCTGTTCAAATTTTTAGATATGTTGACGATTTTCTTGTTGTGATAAAACAGACTAACAACGAATGCTCCGTGACGGTAGCTGATATTTAACTCTGTTCAATGACAATGGCAAAGGTCTAACTTTCACACATGAGCTATCTAGGGACGGTAAACTCCAGTTTTTAGATTTGCAGCTTTCCTTACAAACAGGCCACGCCTGTTGGATGTACTCGCCACGTGCACGTAAAGAACTTTTACCTTACGCGTCTGCGCATTCAAAGACTGTGAAACGCGCCATTGCCTTGATGTGTTTAGAATCTTCCTTAAAGAAGTCTTGTCATCACTCTGCGAACATGAGTTTCCTTGCACAGTTAAATAGGCTTCAGGCTGCTGGTTACCCAAGTGTGGTGGTGACGTCAGTCTCGGAAGTATTGCTTCAAAAACTGATAGGCAAGCGGCATAAAAGTAACTGCAGCACACAAAAGAAAAGGCCTGAAGTTGTGCCGTATTGCCACAGAGTGGCTCACAATCTGAAGAATGTCGCCACCAGATACAAAATTCCGGTAGTGTTTTCCGCTCCTCAGAAACTGTCGATGTTGTGCAGCCGTATTTCTCAAACAAGTAAAAAACCTGATTGTGAAAAGAACCACGTGAACTTTGTAGACTGCAGCGACGGTGTGGTTTATAAAATTCCCTTGTCATGTGGCAAAGTGTATGTAGGGCAGTCAGGCCGCTGTGTTAACGAGCGCCTGAGAGAACATGAGCGATCCATACCAACAGGCACAGGTTCGCATTTGGCTCAGCATTGTAAAACATGCAAATGCAAACCCATGTTTCTTGATACCACAATCTTGAAGAAGAGTCGTGACACCACCGCCCGAGAGTTATCAGAAGCATTTTTCATTCAGTCATTGGGGTCACTGTGCATTAGTGTGCCTTCCTTAACCTTGTACAGCGCTGAATTTGGTTTTTTGGATTCGGTCGCATGAGCGCGCTCTTGGGATCGGATGTTGGTGGCTCCACCGCATGGTGCTCACTGCGCATGTTCCTCTGGTTTGAGCGGTCTATAAAGGAGTGACGCAATAAAATGATGTCAGTTGAGAGTAGCGCCTTGTCCTGTCGTCTTGCTTGTGTCTGTCTTTCTGCGCTTAACAAAGTATTCATGGACTCTTAACTACTACACGCAGAGACAAAAAAACAGCACGCGCATGCGATCGCATAGATGAGATGAATACATATATATAGAAAAGCATCAGTCATAGCTCTCGAAGTATAATATAATATAATATAGAATAGCTCTCGAAGATAGCTATTCCGGCGGCTAGCTTCCCACGCTATGCGTGCCGTCCTCGCACCTGTTAAAGCTTTTCCTGGACGCTACAACTATACTATTCCTACGCAACCTTGAGCGATCGGAAAGCGCGTTTTCCACGCCTGGCCGGCGGAGAGGGGAGGCTTCGTTCCGGCCGCGAAGCTCTCCACATCCCCGTAAGGAGCCTGGTGGTGGTCGCGCGCTGACGATGCCCTCTCGGTGAGCGCATATTTCCCCCCTCATCTTTTAAGAGATTCAATACATACAAGCATTTGTCTCGCAAACCAGATTTATTTCAAGGGAATTTTCCACGTCTCAATTATTTCTCTCGTCGTATTCGAGTGCTCATTGCCGTGTTATAGTTTGTTAACGAAGCTTCCCCTCAAGTCTAAATATTGTAAGGCAGTTTGTCGTGTGCGTATCATGGCCACGCATGCTTATATCGCCTTTCCGTTTCTCTACCACGGTTGCGCCTTAAAACCACGGCGCTGCAAGTTTGCTTTCTTTTCCTTCCCTCTTCTCCGCCCTTAAACTGGCTCTCTTAACTACTACACGCAGAGGCAAGAAACAGCGCGCGCTTTAGATCCTATAGATGAGATGAACATTTACAATTATTATTAGGGTTATAATTATATTCGAGTGCTGATTGCCGTGTTATAGTTTGTTAACGAAACTACCCCTCAATTCTAAATATTGTAAGGCAGTTTGTCGTGTGCGTATCATGGCCACGCATGCTTATATCGCCTTTCCGTTTCTCTACCACGGTTGCGCTTTAAAACCACGGCGCTGCAAGTTTGCTTTCCTTTCCTTCCCTCTTCTCCGCCCTTAAACTGGCTCTCTTAACTACTACACGCAGAGACAAAGAAACAGCACGCGCATGCGATCGCATAGATGAGATGAATACATATATATAGAAAAGCATCAGTCATAGCTCTCGAAGTATAATATAATATAATATAGAATAGCTCTCGAAGATAGCTATTCCGGCGGCTAGCTTCCCACGCTATGCGTGCCGTCCTCGCACCTGTTAAAGCTTTTCCTGGACGCTAGAACTATACTATTCCTACGCAACCTTGAGCGATCGGAAAGCGCGTTTTCCACGCCTGGCCGGCGGAGAGGGGAGGCTTCGTTCCGGCCGCGAAGCTCTCCACATCCCCGTAAGGAGCCTGGTGGTGGTCTCGCGCTGACGATGCCCTCTCGGTGAGCGCATATTTCCCCCCTCATCTTTTAAGAGATTCCATACATACAAGCATTTGTCTCGCAAACCAGATTTATTTCAAGGGAATTTTCCACGTCTCAATTATTTCTCTCGTCGTATTCGAGTGCTCATTGCGGTGTTATAGTTTGTTAACGAAGCTTCCCCTCAAGTCTAAATATTGTAAGGCAGTTTGTCGTGTGCGTATCATGGCCACGCATGCTTATATCGCCTTTCCGTTTCTCTACCACGGTTGCGCCTTAAAACCACGGCGCTGCAAGTTTTGCTTTCTTTTCCTTCCCTCTTCTCCGCCCTTAAACTGGCTCTCTTAACTTCTACACGCAGAGGCAAGAAACAGCGCGCGCTTTAGATCCTATAGATGAGATGAATATTTACAATTATTATTAGGGTTATAATTATATTCGAGTGCTGATTGCCGTGTTATAGTTTGTTAACGAAACTACCCCTCAATTCTAAATATTGTAAGGCAGTTTGTCGTGTGCGTATCATGGCCACGCATGCTTATATCGCCTTTCCGTTTCTCTACCACGGTTGCGCTTTAAAACCACGGCGCTGCAAGTTTGCTTTCCTTTCCATCCCTCTTGTCCGCCCTTAAACTGGCTCTCTTAAGTACTACACGCAGAGACAAAGAAACAGCACGCGCATGCGATCGCATAGATGAGATGAATACATATATATAGAAAAGCATCAGTCATAGCTCTCGAAGTATAATATAATATAATATAGAATAGCTCTCGAAGATAGCTATTCCGGCGGCTAGCTTCCCACGCTATGCGTGCCGTCCTCGCACCTGTTAAAGCTTTTCCTGGACGCTAGAACTATACTATTCCTACGCAACCTTGAGCGATCGGAAAGCGCGTTTTCCACGCCTGGCCGGCGGAGAGGGGAGGCTTCGTTCCGGCCGCGAAGCTCTCCACATCCCCGTAAAGAGCCTGGTGGTGGTCTCGCGCTGACGATGCCCTCTCGGTGAGCGCATATTTCCCCCCTCATCTTTTAAGAGATTCAATACATACAAGCATTTGTCTCGCAAACCAGATTTATTTCAAGGGAATTTTCCACGTCTCAATTATTTCTCTCGTCGTATTCGAGTGCTCATTGCGGTGTTATAGTTTGTTAACGAAGCTTCCCCTAAAGTCTAAATATTGTAAGGCAGTTTGTCGTGTGCGTATCATGGCCACGCATGCTTATATCGCCTTTCCGTTTCTCTACCACGGTTGCGCCTTAAAACCACGGCGCTGCAAGTTTTGCTTTCTTTTCCTTCCCTCTTCTCCGCCCTTAAACTGGCTCTCTTAACTTCTACACGCAGAGGCAAGAAACAGCGCGCGCTTTAGATCCTATAGATGAGGTGAATATTTACAATTATTATTAGGGTTATAATTATATTCGAGTGCTGATTGCCGTGTTATAGTTTGTTAACGAAACTACCCCTCAATTCTAAATATTGTAAGGCAGTTTGTCGTGTGCGTATCATGGCCACGCATGCTCATATCGCCTTTCCGTTTCTCTACCACGGTTGCGCTTTAAAACCACGGCGCTGCAAGTTTGCTTTCCTTTCCATCCCTCTTGTCCGCCCTTAAACTGGCTCTCTTAAGTACTACACGCAGAGACAAAGAAACAGCACGCGCATGCGATCGCATAGATGAGATGAATACATATATATAGAAAAGCATCAGTCATAGCTCTCGAAGTATAATATAATATAATATAGAATAGCTCTCGAAAATAGCTATTCCGGCGGCTAGCTTCCCACGCTATGCGTGCCGTCCTCGCACCTGTTAAAGCTTTTCCTGGACGCTAGAACTATACTATTCCTACGCAACCTTGAGCGATCGGAAAGCGCGTTTTCCACGCCTGGCCGGCGGAGAGGGGAGGCTTCGTTCCGGCCGCGAAGCTCTCCACATCCCCGTAAGGAGCCTGGTGGTGGTCTCGCGCTGACGATGCCCTCTCGGTGAGCGCATATTTCCCCCCTCATCTTTTAAGAGATTCAATACATACAAGCATTTGTCTCGCAAACCAGATTTATTTCAAGGGAATTTTCCACGTCTCAATTATTTCTCTCGTCGTATTCGAGTGCTCATTGCCGTGTTATAGTTTGTTAACGAAGCTTCCCCTCAAGTCTAAATATTGTAAGGCAGCTTGTCGTGTGCGTATCATGGCCACGCATGCTTATATCGCCTTTCCGTTTCTCTACCACGGTTGCGCTTTAAAACCACGGCGCTGCAAGTTTGCTTTCCTTTCCTTCCCTCTCCTCCGCCCTTAAACTGGCTCTCTTAAGTACTACACGCAGAGACAAAGAAACAGCACGCGCATGCGATCGCATAGATGAGATGAATACATATATATAGAAAAGCATCAGTCATAGCTCTCGAAGTATAATATAATATAATATAGAATAGCTCTCGAAGATAGCTATTCCGGCGGCTAGCTTCCCACGCTAAGCGTGCCGTCCTCGCACCTGTTAAAGCTTTTCCTGGACGCTAGAACTATACTATTCCTACGCAACCTTGAGCGATCGGAAAGCGCGTTTTCCACGCCTGGCCGGCGGAGAGGGGAGGCTTCGTTCCGGCCGCGAAGCTCTCCAAATCCCCGTAAGGAGCATGGTGGTGGTCTCGCGCTGACGATGCCCTCTCGGTGAGCGCATATTTCCCCCCTCATCTTTTAAGAGATTCAATACATACAAGCATTTGTCTCGCAAACCAGATTTATTTCAAGGGAATTTTCCACGTCTCAATTATTTCTCTCGTCGTATTCGAGTGCTCATTGCCGTGTTATAGTTTGTTAACGAAGCTTCTCCTCAAGTCTAAATATTGTAAGGCAGCTTGAGGTGTGCGTATCATGGCCACGCATGCTTATATCGCCTTTCCGTTTCTCTACCCCGGTTGCGCCTTAAAACCACGGCGCTGCAAGTTTGCTTTCTTTTCCTTCCCTCTTCTCCGCCCTTAAACTGGCTCTCTTAACTACTACACGCAGAGGCAAGAAACAGCGCGCGCTTTAGATCCTATAGATGAGATGAACATTTACAATTATTATTAGGGTTATAATTATATTCGAGTGCTGATTGCCGTGTTATAGTTTGTTAACGAAACTACCCCTCAATTCTAAATATTGTAAGGCAGTTTGTCTTGTGCGTATCATGGCCACGCATGCTTATATCGCCTTTCCGTTTCTCTACCACGGTTGCGCTTTAAAACCACGGCGCTGCAAGTTTGCTTTCCTTTCCTTCCCTCTTCTCCGCCCTTAAACTGGCTCTCTTAACTACTACACGCAGAGACAAAGAAACAGCACGCGCATGCGATCGCATAGATGAGATGAATACATATATATAGAAAAGCATCAGTCATAGCTCTCGAAGTATAATATAATATAATATAGAATAGCTCTCGAAGATAGCTATTCCGGCGGCTAGCTTCCCACGCTATGCGTGCCGTCCTCGCACCTGTTAAAGCTTTTCCTGGACGCTAGAACTATACTATTCCTACGCAACCTTGAGCGATCGGAAAGCGCGTTTTCCACGCCTGGCCGGCGGAGAGGGGAGGCTTCGTTCCGGCCGCGAAGCTCTCCCCATCCCCGTAAGGAGCCTGGTGGTGGTCTCGCGCTGACGATGCCCTCTCGGTGAGCGCATATTTCCCCCCTCATCTTTTAAGAGATTCAATACATACAAGCATTTGTCTCGCAAACCAGATTTATTTCAAGGGAATTTTCCACGTCTCAATTATTTCTCTCGTCGTATTCGAGTGCTCATTGCGGTGTTATAGTTTGTTAACGAAGCTTCCCCTCAAGTCTAAATATTGTAAGGCAGTTTGTCGTGTGCGTATCATGGCCACGCATGCTTATATCGCCTTTCCGTTTCTCGACCACGGTTGCGCCTTAAAACCACGGCGCTGCAAGTTTTGCTTTCTTTTCCTTCCCTCTTCTCCGCCCTTAAACTGGCTCTCTTAACTTCTACACGCAGAGGCAAGAAACAGCGCGCGCTTTAGATCCTATAGATGAGATGAATATTTACAATTATTATTAGGGTTATAATTATATTCGAGTGCTGATTGCCGTGTTATAGTTTGTTAACGAAACTACCCCTCAATTCTAAATATTGTAAGGCAGTTTGTCGTGTGCGTATCATGGCCACGCATGCTTATATCGCCTTTCCGTTTCTCTACCACGGTTGCGCTTTAAAACCACGGCGCTGCAAGTTTGCTTTCCTTTACTTCCCTCTTCTCCGCCCTTAAACTGCTCTCTTAACTACTACACGCAGAGACAAAGAAACAGCACGCGCATGCGATCGCATAGATGAGATGAATACATATATACAGAAAAGCATCAATCATAGCTCTCGAAGTATAATATAATATAATATAGAATAGCTCTCGAAGATAGCTATTCCGGCGGCTAGCTTCCCACGCTATGCGTGCCGTCCTCGCACCTGTTAAAGCTTTTCCTGGACGCTAGAACTATACTATTACTACGCAACCTTGAGCGATCGGAAAGCGCGTTTTCCACGCCTGGCAGGCGGAGAGGGGAGGTTTCGTTCCGGCCGCGAAGCTCTCCACATCCCCGTAAGGAGCCTGTTGGTGGTCTCGCGCTGACGATGCCCTCTCGGTGAGCGCATATTTCCCCCCTCATTTTTAAGAGATTCAATACATACAAACATTTGTTTCGCAAACCAGATTTATTTCAAGGGAATTTTCCACGTCTCAATTATTTCTCTCGTCGTATTCGAGTGCTCATTGCCGTGTTATAGTTTGTTAACGAAGCTTCCCCTCAAGTGTAAATATTGTTAGGCAGTTTGTCGTGTGCGTATCATGGCCACGCATGCTTATATCGCCTTTCCGTTTCTCTACCACGGTTGCGCCTTAAAACCACGGCGCTGCAAGTTTGCTTTCTTTTCCTTCCCTCTTCTCCGCCCTTAAACTGGCTCTCTTAACTACTACACGCAGAGGCAAGAAACAGCGCGCGCTTTAGATCCTATAGATGAGATGAATATTTACAATTATTATTAGGGTTATAATTATATTCGAGTGCTGATTGCCGTGTTATAGTTTGTTAACGAAGCTACCCCTCAATTCTAAATATTGTAAGGCAGTTTGTCGTGTGCGTATCATGGCCACGCATGATTATATCGCCTTTCCGTTTCTCTACCACGGTTGCGCTTTAAAACCACCGCGCTGCAAGTTTGCTTTCCTTTCCTTCCCTCTTCTCCGCCCTTAAACTGGCTCTCTTAACTACTACACGTAGAGACAAAGAAACAGCACGCGCATGCGATCGCATAGATGAGATGAATACATATATATAGAAAAGCATCAGTCATGGTTCTCGAAGTATAATATAATATAATATAGAATAGCTCTCGAAGATAGCTATTCCGGCGGCTAGCTTCCCACGCTATGCGTGCCGTCCTCGCACCAGTTAAAGCTTTTCCTGGACGCTAGAACTATACTATTCCTACGCAACCTTGAGCGATCCGAAAGCGCGTTTTCCACGCCTGGCCGGCGGAGAGGGGAGGCTTCGTTCCGGCCGCGAAGCTCTCCACATCCCCGTAAGGAGCCTGGTGGTGGTCTCGCGCTGACGATGCCCTCTCGGTGAGCGCATATTTCCCCCCTCAAATTTTAAGAGATTCAATACATACAAGCATTTGTCTCGCAAACCAGATTTATTTCAAGGGAATTTTCCACGTCTGAATTATTTCTCTCGTCGTATTCGAGTGCTCATTGCCGTGTTATAGTTTGTTAACGAAGCTTCCCCTCAAGTCTAAATATTGTAAGGCAGTTTGTCGTGTGCGTATCATGGCCACGCATGCTTATATCGCCTTTCCGTTTCTCTACCACGGTTGCGCCTTAAAACCACGGCGCTGCAAGTTTGCTTTCTTTTCCTTCCCTCTTCTCCGCCCTTAAACTGGCTCTCTTAACTACTACACGCAGAGGCAAGAAACAGCGCGCGCTTTAGATCCTATAGATGAGATGAATATTTACAATTATTATTAGGGTTATAATTATATTCGAGTGCTGATTGCCGTGTTATAGTTTGTTAACGAAGCTACCCCTCAATTCTAAATATTGTAAGGCAGTTTGTCGTGTGCGTATCATGGCCACGCATGATTATATCGCCTTTCCGTTTCTCTACCACGGTTGCGCTTTAAAACCACCGCGCTGCAAGTTTGCTTTCCTTTCCTTCCCTCTTCTCCGCCCTTAAACTGGCTCTCTTAACTACTACACGTAGAGACAAAGAAACAGCACGCGCATGCGATCGCATAGATGAGATGAATACATATATATAGAAAAGCATCAGTCATGGTTCTCGAAGTATAATATAATATAATATAGAATAGCTCTCGAAGATAGCTATTCCGGCGGCTAGCTTCCCACGCTATGCGTGCCGTCCTCGCACCAGTTAAAGCTTTTCCTGGACGCTAGAACTATACTATTCCTACGCAACCTTGAGCGATCCGAAAGCGCGTTTTCCACGCCTGGCCGGCGGAGAGGGGAGGCTTCGTTCCGGCCGCGAAGCTCTCCACATCCCCGTAAGGAGCCTGGTGGTGGTCTCGCGCTGACGATGCCCTCTCGGTGAGCGCATATTTCCCCCCTCAAATTTTAAGAGATTCAATACATACAAGCATTTGTCTCGCAAACCAGATTTATTTCAAGGGAATTTTCCACGTCTGAATTATTTCTCTCGTCGTATTCGAGTGCTCATTGCCGTGTTATAGTTTGTTAACGAAGCTTCCCCTCAAGTCTAAATATTGTAAGGCAGTTTGTCGTGTGCGTATCATGGCCACGCATGCTTATATCGCCTTTCCGTTTCTCTACCACGGTTGCGCCCTAAAACCACGGCGCTGCAAGTTTGCTTTCTTTTCCTTCCCTCTTCTCCGCCCTTAAACTGGCTCTCTTAACTACTACACGCAGAGGCAAGAAACAGCGCGCGCTTTAGATCCTATAGATGAGATGAATATTTACAATTATTATTAGGGTTTTAATTATATTCGAGTGCTGATTGCCGTGTTATAGTTTGTTAACGAAACTACCCCTCAATTCTAAATATTGTAAGGCAGTTTGTCGTGTGCGTATCATGGCCACGCATGCTTATATCGCCTTTCCGTTTCTCTACTACGGTTGCGCTTTAAAACCACGGCGCTGCAAGTTTGCTTTCCTTTCCTTCCCTCTTCTCCGCCCTTAAACTGGCTCTCTTAACTACTACACGCAGAGACAAAGAAACAGCACGCGCATGCGATCGCATAGATGAGATGAATACATAAATATAGAAAAGCATCAATCATAGCTCTCGAAGTATAATATAATATAATATAGAATAGCTCTCGAAGATAGCTATTCCGGCGGCTAGCTTCCCACGCTATGCGTGCCGTCCTCGCACCTGTTAAAGCTTTTCCTGGACGCTAGAACTATACTATTCCTACGCAACCTTGAGCGATCGGAAAGCGCGTTTTCCACGCCTGGCCGGCGGAGAGGGGAGGCTTCATTCCGGCCGCGAAGCTCTCCACATCCCCGTAAGGAGCCTGGTGGTGGTCTCGCGCTGACGATGTCCTCTCGGTGAGCGCATATTTCCCCCCTCATTTTTAAGAGATTCAATACATACAAGCATTTGTTTCGCAAACCAGATTTATTTCAAGGGAATTTTCCACGTCTCAATTATTTCTCTCGTCGTATTCGAGTGCTCATTGCCGTGTTATAGTTTGTTAACGAAGCTTCCCCTCAAGTGTAAATATTGTTAGGCAGTTTGTCGTGTGCGTATCATGGCCACGCATGCTTATATCGCCTTTCCGTTTCTCTACCACGGTTGCGCCTTAAAACCACGGCGCTGCAAGTTTGCTTTCTTTTCCTTCCCTCTTCTCCGCCCTTAAACTGGCTCTCTTAACTACTACACGCAGAGGCAAGAAACAGCGCGCGCTTTAGATCCTATAGATGAGATGAATATTTACAATTATTATTAGGGTTATAATTATATTCGAGTGCTGATTGCCGTGTTATAGTTTGTTAACGAAGCTACCCCTCAATTCTAAATATTGTAAGGCAGTTTGTCGTGTGCGTATCATGGCCACGCATGATTATATCGCCTTTCCGTTTCTCTACCACGGTTGCGCTTTAAAACCACCGCGCTGCAAGTTTGCTTTCCTTTCCTTCCCTCTTCTCCGCCCTTAAACTGGCTCTCTTAACTACTACACGTAGAGACAAAGAAACAGCACGCGCATGCGATCGCATAGATGAGATGAATACATATATATAGAAAAGCATCAGTCATGGCTCTCGAAGTATAATATAATATAATATAGAATAGCTCTCGAAGATAGCTATTCCGGCGGCTAGCTTCCCACGCTATGCGTGCCGTCCTCGCACCTGTTAATGCTTTTCCTGGACGCTAGAACTATACTATTCCTACGCAACCTTGAGCGATCGGAAAGCGCGTTTTCCACGCCTGGCCGGCGGAGAGGGGAGGCTTCGTTCCGGCCGCGAAGCTCTCCACATCCCCGTAAGGAGCCTGGTGGTGGTCTCGCGCTGACGATGCCCTCTCGGTGAGCGCATATTTCCCCCCTCATCTTTTAAGAGATTCAATACATACAAGCATTTGTCTCGCAAACCAGATTTATTTCAAGGGAATTTTCCACGTCTCAATTATTTCTCTCGTCGTATTCGAGTGCTCATTGCCGTGTTATAGTTTGTTAACGAAGCTTCCCCTCAAGTCTAAATATTGTAAGGCAGTTTGTCGTGTGCGTATCATGGCCACGCATGCTTATATCGCCTTTCCGTTTCTCTACCACGGTTGCGCCTTAAAACCACGGCGCTGCAAGTTTGCTTTCTTTTCCTTCCCTCTTCTCCGCCCTTAAACTGGCTCTCTCAACTACTACACGCAGAGGCAAGAAACAGCGCGCGCTTTAGATCCCATAGATGAGATGAATATTTACAATTATTATTAGGGTTATAATTATATTCGAGTGCTGATTGCCGTGTTATAGTTTGTTAACGAAACTACCCCTCAATTCTAAATATTGTAAGGCAGTTTGTCGTGTGCGTATCATGGCCACGCATGCTTATATCGCCTTTCCGTTTCTCTACCACGGTTGCGCTTTAAAACCACGGCGCTGCCAGTTTGCTTTCCTTTCCTTCCCTCTTCTCCGCCCTTAAACTGGCTCTCTTAACTATTACACGCAGAGACAAAGAAACACCACGCGCATGCGATCGCATAGATGAGATGAATACATATATATAGAAAAGCATCAGTCATAGCTCTCGAAGTATAATATAATATAATATAGAATAGCTCTCGAAGATAGCTATTCCGGCGGCTAGCTTCCCACGCTATGCGTGCCGTCCTCGCACCAGTTAAAGCTTTTCCTGGACGCTAGAACTATACTATTCCTACGCAACCTTGAGCGATCCGAAAGCGCGTTTTCCACGCCTGGCCGGCGGAGAGGGGAGGCTTCGTTCCGGCCGCGAAGCTCTCCACATCCCCGTAAGGAGCCTGGTGGTGGTCTCGCGCTGACGATGCCCTCTCGGTGAGCGCATATTTCCCCCCTCATCTTTTAAGAGATTCAATACATACAAGCATTTGTCTCGCAAACCAGATTTATTTCAAGGGAATTTTCCACGTCTCAATTATTTCTCTCGTCGTATTCGAGTGCTCATTGCCGTGTTATAGTTTGTTAACGAAGCTTCCCCTCAAGTCTAAATATTGTAAGGCAGTTTGTCGTGTGCGTATCATGGCCACGCATGCTTATATCGCCTTTCCGTTTCTCTACCACGGTTGCGCCTTAAAACCACGGCGCTGCAAGTTTGCTTTCTTTTCCTTCCCTCTTCTCCGCCCTTAAACTGGCTCTCTCAACTACTACACGCAGAGGCAAGAAACAGCGCGCGCTTTAGATCCCATAGATGAGATGAATATTTACAATTATTATTAGGGTTATAATTATATTCGAGTGCTGATTGCCGTGTTATAGTTTGTTAACGAAACTACCCCTCAATTCTAAATATTGTAAGGCAGTTTGTCGTGTGCGTATCATGGCCACGCATGCTTATATCGCCTTTCCGTTTCTCTACCACGGTTGCGCTTTAAAACCACGGCGCTGCAAGTTTGCTTTCCTTTCCTTCCCTCTTCTCCGCCCTTAAACTGGCTCTCTTAACTATTACACGCAGAGACAAAGAAACACCACGCGCATGCGATCGCATAGATGAGATGAATACATATATATAGAAAAGCATCAGTCATAGCTCTCGAAGTATAATATAATATAATATAGAATAGCTCTCGAAGATAGCTATTCCGGCGGCTAGCTTCCCACGCTATGCGTGCCGTCCTCGCACCAGTTAAAGCTTTTCCTGGACGCTAGAACTATACTATTCCTACGCAACCTTGAGCGATCCGAAAGCGCGTTTTCCACGCCTGGCCGGCGGAGAGGGGAGGCTTCGTTCCGGCCGCGAAGCTCTCCACATCCCCGTAAGGAGCCTGGTGGTGGTCTCGCGCTGACGATGCCCTCTCGGTGAGCGCATATTTCCCCCCTCATCTTTTAAGAGATTCAATACATACAAGCATTTGTCTCGCAAACCAGATTTATTTCAAGGGAATTTTCCACGTCTGAATTATTTCTCTCGTCGTATTCGAGTGCTCATTGCCGTGTTATAGTTTGTTAACGAAGCTTCCCCTCAAGTCTAAATATTGTAAGGCAGTTTGTCGTGTGCGTATCATGGCCACGCATGCTTATATCGCCTTTCCGTTTCTCTACCACGGTTGCGCCCTAAAACCACGGCGCTGCAAGTTTGCTTTCTTTTCCTTCCCTCTTCTCCGCCCTTAAACTGGCTCTCTTAACTACTACACGCAGAGGCAAGAAACAGCGCGCGCTTTAGATCCTATAGATGAGATGAATATTTACAATTATTATTAGGGTTTTAATTATATTCGAGTGCTGATTGCCGTGTTATAGTTTGTTAACGAAACTACCCCTCAATTCTAAATATTGTAAGGCAGTTTGTCGTGTGCGTATCATGGCCACGCATGCTTATATCGCCTTTCCGTTTCTCTACTACGGTTGCGCTTTAAAACCACGGCGCTGCAAGTTTGCTTTCCTTTCCTTCCCTCTTCTCCGCCCTTAAACTGGCTCTCTTAACTACTACACGCAGAGACAAAGAAACAGCACGCGCATGCGATCGCATAGATGAGATGAATACATAAATATAGAAAAGCATCAATCATAGCTCTCGAAGTATAATATAATATACTATAGAATAGCTCTCGAAGATAGCTATTCCGGCGGCTAGCTTCCCACGCTATGCGTGCCGTCCTCGCACCTGTTAAAGCTTTTCCTGGACGCTAGAACTATACTATTCCTACGCAACCTTGAGCGATCGGAAAGCGCGTTTTCCACGCCTGGCCGGCGGAGAGGGGAGGCTTCATTCCGGCCGCGAAGCTCTCCACATCCCCGTAAGGAGCCTGGTGGTGGTCTCGCGCTGACGATGTCCTCTCGGTGAGCGCATATTTCCCCCCTCATCTTTTAAGAGATTCAATACATACAAGCATTTGTCTCGCAAACCAGATTTATTTCAAGGGAACTTTCCACGTCTCAATTATTTCTCTCGTCGTATTCGAGTGCTCATTGCCGTGTTATAGTTTGTTAACGAAGCTTCCCCTCAAGTCTAAATATTGTAAGGCAGTTTGTCGTGTGCGTATCATGGCCACGCATGCTTATATCGCCTTTCCGTTTCTCTACCACGGTTGCGCCTTAAAACCACGGCGCTGCAAGTTTGCTTTCTCTTCCTTCCCTCTTCTCCGCCCTTAAACTGGCTCTCTTAACTACCACACGCAGAGGCAAGAAACAGCGCGCGCTTTAGATCCTATAGATGAGATGAATATTTACAATTATTATTAGGGTTATAATTATATTCGAGTGCTGATTGCCGTGTTATAGTTTGTTAACGAAGCTACCCCTCAATTCTAAATATTGTAAGGCAGTTTGTCGTGTGCGTATCATGGCCACGCATGATTATATCGCCTTTCCGTTTCTCTACCACGGTTGCGCTTTAAAACCACGGCGCTGCAAGTATGCTTTCCTTTCCTTCCCTCTTCTCCGCCCTTAAACTGGCTCTCTTAACTACTACACGCAGAGACAAAAAACAGCACGCGCATGCGATCGCATAGATGAGATGAATACATATATATAGAAAAGCATCAGTCATAGCTCTCGAAGTATAATATAATATATTATAGAATAGCTCTCGAAGATAGCTATTCCGGCGGCTAGCTTCCCACGCTATGCGTGCCGTCCTCGCACCTGTTAAAGCTTTTCCTGGACGCTAGAACTATACTATTCCTACGCAACCTTGAGCGATCGGAAAGCGCGTTTTCCACGCCTGGCCGGCGGAGAGGGGAGACTTCGTTCCGGCCGCGAAGCTCTCCACATCCCCGTAAGGAGCCTGGTGGTGGTCTCGCGCTGACGATGCCCTCTCGGTGAGCGCATATTTCCCCCTTCATCTTTTAAGAGATTCAATACATACAAGCATTTGTCTCCCAAACCAGATTTATTTCAAGGGAATTTTCCACGTCTCAATTATTTCTCTCGTCGTATTCGAGTGCTCATTGCCGTGTTATAGTTTGTTAACGAAGCTTCCCCTCAAGTCTAAATATTGTAAGGCAGTTTGTCGTGTGCGTATCATGGCCACGCATGCTTATATTGCCTTTCCGTTTCTCTACCACGGTTTAGCCTTAAAACCACGGCGCTGCAAGTTTGCTTTCTTTTCCTTCCCTCTTCTCCGCCCTTAAACTGGCTCTCTTAACTACTACACGCAGAGGCAAGAAACAGCACGCGCTTTAGATCCTATAGATGAGATGAATATTTACAATTAATATTAGGGTTATATTTATATTCGAGTGCTGATTGCCGTGTTATAGTTTGTTAACGAAACTACCCCTCAATTCTAAATATTGTAAGGCAGTTTGTCGTGTGCGTATTATGGCCACGCATGCTTATATCGCCTTTCCGTTTCTCTACCACGGTTGCGCTTTAAAACCACGGCGCTGGAAGTTTGCTTTCCTTTCCTTCCCTCTTCTCCGCCCTTAAACTGGCTCTCTTAACTACTACACGCAGAGACAAAGAAACAGCACGCGCATGCGATCGCATAGATGAGATGAATACATATATATAGAAAAGCATCAGTCATAGCTCTCGAAGTATAATATAATATAATATAGAATAGCTCTCGAAGATAGCTATTCCGGCGGCTAGATTCCCACGCTATGCGTGCCGTCCTCGCACCTGTTAAAGCTTTTCCTGGACGCTAGAACTATACTATTCCTACGCAACCTTGAGCGATCGGAAAGCGCGTTTTCCACGCCTGGCCGGCGGAGAGGGGAGGCTTCATTCCGGCCGCGAAGCTCTCCACATCCCCGTAAAGAGCCTGGTGGTGGTCTCGCGCTGACGATGCCCTCTCGGTGAGCGCATATTTCCCCCCTCATCTTTTAAGAGATTCAATACATACAAGCATTTGTCTCGCAAACCAGATTTATTTCAAGGGAATTTTCCACGTCTCAATTATTTCTCTCGTCGTATTCGAGTGCTCATTGCCGTGTTATAGTTTGTTAACGAAGCTTCCCCTCAAGTCTAAATATTGTAAGGCAGTTTGTCGTGTGCGTATCATGGCCACGCATGCTTATATCGCCTTTCCGTTTCTCTGCCACGGTTGCGCCCTAAAACCACGGCGCTGCAAGTTTGCTTTCTTTTCCTTCCCTCTTCTCCGCCCTTAAACTGGCTCTCTTAACTACTACACGCAGAGGCAAGAAACAGCGCGCGCTTTAGATCCTATAGATGAGATGAATATTTACAATTATTATTAGGGTTATAATTATATTCGAGTGCTGATTGCCGTGTTATAGTTTGTTAACGAAACTACCCCTCAATTCTAAATATTGTAAGGCAGTTTGTCGCGTGCGTATCATGGCCACGCATGCTTATATCGCCTTTCCGTTTCTCTACCACGGTTGCGCTTTAAAACCACGGCGCTGCAAGTTTGCTTTCCTTTCCTTCCCTCTTCTCCGCCCTTAAACTGGCTCTCTTAACTACTACACGCAGAGACAAAGAAACAGCACGCGCATGCGATCGCATAGATGAGATGAATACATATATATAGAAAAGCGTCAATCATAGCTCTCGAAGTATAATATAATATAATATAGAATAGCTCTCGAAGATAGCTATTCCGGCGGCTAGATTCCCACGCTATGCGTGCTGTCCTCGCACCTGTTAAAGCTTTTCCTGGACGCTAGAACTATACTATTCCTACGCAACCTTGAGCGATCGGAAAGCGCGTTTTCCACGCCTGGCCGGCGGAGAGGGGAGGCTTCGTTCCGGCCGCGAAGCTCTCCACATCCCCGTAAGGAGCCTGGTGGTGGTCTCGCGCTGACGATATCCTCTCGGTGAGCGCATATTTCCCCCCTCATCTTTTAAGAGATTCAATACATACAAGCATTTGTCTCGCAAACCAGATTTATTTCAAGGGAACTTTCCACGTCTCAATTATTTCTCTCGTCGTATTCGAGTGCTCATTGCCGTGTTATAGTTTGTTAACGAAGCTTCCCCTCAAGTCTAAATATTGTAAGGCAGTTTGTCGTGTGCGTATCATGGCCACGCATGCTTATATCGCCTTTCCGTTTCTCTACCACGGTTGCGCCTTAAAACCACGGCGCTGCAAGTTTGCTTTCTTTTCCTTCCCTCTTCTCCGCCCTTAAACTCGCTCTCTTAAACTACCACACGCAGAGGCAAGAAACAGCGCGCGCTTTAGATCCTATAGATGAGATGAATATTTACAATTATTATTAGGGTTATAATTATATTCGAGTGCTGATTGCCGTGTTATAGTTTGTTAACGAAGCTACCCCTCAATTCTAAATATTGTAAGGCAGTTTGTCATGTGCGTATCATGGCCACGCATGATTATATCGCCTTTCCGTTTCTCTACGACGGTTGCGCTTTAAAACCACGGCGCTGCAAGTTTGCTTTCCTTTCCTTCCCTCTTCTCCGCCCTTAAACTGGCTCTCTTAACTACTACACGCAGAGACAAAGAAACAGCACGCGCATGCGATCGCATAGATGAGATGAATACATATATATAGAAAAGCATCAGTCATAGCTCTCGAAGTATAATATAATATATTATAGAATAGCTCTCGAAGATAGCTATTCCGGCGGCTAGCTTCCCACGCTATGCGTGCCGTCCTCGCACCTGTTAAAGCTTTTCCTGGACGCTAGAACTATACTATTCCTACGCAACCTTGAGCGATCGGAAAGCGCGTTTTCCACGCCTGGCCGGCGGAGAGGGGAGGCTTCGTTCCGGCCGCGAAGCTCTCCACATCCCCGTAAAGAGCCTGGTGGTGGTCTCGCGCTGACGATGCCCTCTCGGTGAGCGCATATTTCCCCCCTCATCTTTTAAGAGATTCAATACATACAAGCATTTGTCTCGCAAACCAGATTTATTTCAAGGGAATTTTCCACGTCTCAATTATTTCTCTCGTCGTATTCGAGTGCTCATTGCCGTGTTATAGTTTGTTAACGAAGCTTCCCCTCAAGTCTAAATATTGTAAGGCAGTTTGTCGTGTGCGTATCATGGCCACGCATGCTTATATCGCCTTTCCGTTTCTCTACCACGGTTGCGCCCTAAAACCACGGCGCTGCAAGTTTGCTTTCTTTTCCTTCCCTCTTCTCCGCCCTTAAACTGGCTCTCTTAACTACTACACGCAGAGGCAAGAAACAGCGCGCGCTTTAGATCCTATAGATGAGATGAATATTTACAATTATTATTAGGGTTATAATTATATTCGAGTGCTGATTGCCGTGTTATAGTTTGTTAACGAAGCTACCCCTCAATTCTAAATATTGTAAGGCAGTTTGTCGTGTGCGTATCATGGCCACGCATGATTATATCGCCTTTCCGTTTCTCTACCACGGTTGCGCTTTAAAACCACGGCGCTGCAAGTTTGCTTTCCTTTCCTTCCCTCTTCTCCGCCCTTAAACTGGCTCTCTTAACTACTATACGCAGAGACAAAGAAACAGCACGCGCATGCGATCGCATAGATGAGATGAATACATATATATAGAAAAGCATCAGTCATAGCTCTCGAAGTATAATATAATATATTATAGAATAGCTCTCGAAGATAGCTATTCCGGCGGCTAGCTTCCCACGCTATGCGTGCCGTCCTCGCACCTGTTAAAGCTTTTCCTGGACGCTAGAACTATACTATTCCTACGCAACCTTGAGCGATCGGAAAGCGCGTTTTCCACGCCTGGCCGGCGGAGAGGGGAGGCTTCGTTCCGGCCGCGAAGCTCTCCACATCCCCGTAAAGAGCCTGGTGGTGGTCTCGCGCTGACGATGCCCTCTCGGTGAGCGCATATTTCCCCCCTCATCTTTTAAGAGATTCAATACATACAAGCATTTGTCTCGCAAACCAGATTTATTTCAAGGGAATTTTCCACGTCTCAATTATTTCTCTCGTCGTATTCGAGTGCTCATTGCCGTGTTATAGTTTGTTAACGAAGCTTCCCCTCAAGTCTAAATATTGTAAGGCAGTTTGTCGTGTGCGTATCATGGCCACGCATGCTTATATCGCCTTTCCGTTTCTCTACCACGGTTGCGCCTTAAAACCACGGCGCTGCAAGTTTGCTTTCTTTTCCTTCCCTCTTCTCCGCCCTTAAACTGGCTCTCTTAAACTACCACACGCAGAGGCAAGAAACAGCGCGCGCTTTAGATCCTATAGATGAGATGAATATTTACAATTATTATTAGGGTTATAATTATATTCGAGTGCTGATTGCCGTGTTATAGTTTGTTAACGAAGCTACCCCTCAATTCTAAATATTGTAAGGCAGTTTGTCATGTGCGTATCATGGCCACGCATGATTATATCGCCTTTCCGTTTCTCTACGACGGTTGCGCTTTAAAACCACGGCGCTGCAAGTTTGCTTTCCTTTCCTTCCCTCTTCTCCGCCCTTAAACTGGCTCTCTTAACTACTACACGCAGAGACAAAGAAACAGCACGCGCATGCGATCGCATAGATGAGATGAATACATATATATAGAAAAGCATCAGTCATAGCTCTCGAAGTATAATATAATATATTATAGAATAGCTCTCGAAGATAGCTATTCCGGCGGCTAGCTTCCCACGCTATGCGTGCCGTCCTCGCACCTGTTAAAGCTTTTCCTGGACGCTAGAACTATACTATTCCTACGCAACCTTGAGCGATCGGAAAGCGCGTTTTCCACGCCTGGCCGGCGGAGAGGGGAGGCTTCGTTCCGGCCGCGAAGCTCTCCACATCCCCGTAAAGAGCCTGGTGGTGGTCTCGCGCTGACGATGCCCTCTCGGTGAGCGCATATTTCCCCCCTCATCTTTTAAGAGATTCAATACATACAAGCATTTGTCTCGCAAACCAGATTTATTTCAAGGGAATTTTCCACGTCTCAATTATTTCTCTCGTCGTATTCGAGTGCTCATTGCCGTGTTATAGTTTGTTAACGAAGCTTCCCCTCAAGTCTAAATATTGTAAGGCAGTTTGTCGTGTGCGTATCATGGCCACGCATGCTTATATCGCCTTTCCGTTTCTCTACCACGGTTGCGCCCTAAAACCACGGCGCTGCAAGTTTGCTTTCTTTTCCTTCCCTCTTCTCCGCCCTTAAACTGGCTCTCTTAACTACTACACGCAGAGGCAAGAAACAGCGCGCGCTTTAGATCCTATAGATGAGATGAATATTTACAATTATTATTAGGGTTATAATTATATTCGAGTGCTGATTGCCGTGTTATAGTTTGTTAACGAAGCTACCCCTCAATTCTAAATATTGTAAGGCAGTTTGTCGTGTGCGTATCATGGCCACGCATGATTATATCGCCTTTCCGTTTCTCTACCACGGTTGCGCTTTAAAACCACGGCGCTGCAAGTTTGCTTTCCTTTCCTTCCCTCTTCTCCGCCCTTAAACTGGCTCTCTTAACTACTATACGCAGAGACAAAGAAACAGCACGCGCATGCGATCGCATAGATGAGATGAATACATATATATAGAAAAGCATCAGTCATAGCTCTCGAAGTATAATATAATATATTATAGAATAGCTCTCGAAGATAGCTATTCCGGCGGCTAGCTTCCCACGCTATGCGTGCCGTCCTCGCACCTGTTAAAGCTTTTCCTGGACGCTAGAACTATACTATTCCTACGCAACCTTGAGCGATCGGAAAGCGCGTTTTCCACGCCTGGCCGGCGGAGAGGGGAGGCTTCGTTCCGGCCGCGAAGCTCTCCACATCCCCGTAAAGAGCCTGGTGGTGGTCTCGCGCTGACGATGCCCTCTCGGTGAGCGCATATTTCCCCCCTCATCTTTTAAGAGATTCAATACATACAAGCATTTGTCTCGCAAACCAGATTTATTTCAAGGGAATTTTCCACGTCTCAATTATTTCTCTCGTCGTATTCGAGTGCTCATTGCCGTGTTATAGTTTGTTAACGAAGCTTCCCCTCAAGTCTAAATATTGTAAGGCAGTTTGTCGTGTGCGTATCATGGCCACGCATGCTTATATCGCCTTTCCGTTTCTCTACCACGGTTGCGCCCTAAAACCACGGCGCTGCAAGTTTGCTTTCTTTTCCTTCCCTCTTCTCCGCCCTTAAACTGGCTCTCTTAACTACTACACGCAGAGGCAAGAAACAGCGCGCGCTTTAGATCCTATAGATGAGATGAATATTTACAATTATTATTAGGGTTATAATTATATTCGAGTGCTGATTGCCGTGTTATAGTTTGTTAACGAAACTACCCCTCAATTCTAAATATTGTAAAGCAGTTTGTCGCGTGCGTATCATGGCCACGCATGCTTATATCGCCTTTCCGTTTCTCTACCACGGTTGCGCTTTAAAACCACGGCGCTGCAAGTTTGCTTTCCTTTCCTTCCCTCTTCTCCGCCCTTAAACTGGCTCTCTTAACTACTACACGCAGAGACAAAGAAACAGCACGCGCATGCGATCGTATAGATGAGATGAATACATATATATAGAAAAGCATCAGTCATAGCTCTCGAAGTATAATATAATATATTATAGAATAGCTCTCGAAGATAGCTATTCCGGCGGCTAGCTTCCCACGCTATGCGTGCCGTCCTCGCACCTGTTAAAGATTTTCCTGGACGCTAGAACTATACTATTCCTACGCAACCTTGAGCGATCGGAAAGCGCGTTTTCCACGCCTGGCCGGCGGAGAGGGGAGGCTTCGTTCCGGCCGCGAAGCTCTCCACATCCCCGTAAAGAGCCTGGTGGTGGTCTCGCGCTGACGATGCCCTCTCGGTGAGCGCATATTTCCCCCCTCATCTTTTAAGAGATTCAATACATACAAGCATTTGCCTCGCAAACCAGATTTATTTCAAGGGAATTTTCCACGTCTCAATTATTTCTCTCGTCGTATTCGAGTGCTCATTGCCGTGTTATAGTTTGTTAACGAAGCTTCCCCTCAAGTCTAAATATTGTAAGGCAGTTTGTCGTGTGCGTATCATGGCCACGCATGCTTATATCGCCTTTCCGTTTCTCTACCACGGTTGCGCCCTAAAACCACGGCGCTGCAAGTTTGCTTTCTTTTCCTTCCCTCTTCTCCGCCCTTAAACTGGCTCTCTTAACTACTACACGCAGAGGCAAGAAACAGCGCGCGCTTTAGATCCTATAGATGAGATGAATATTTACAATTATTATTAGGGTTATAATTATATTCGAGTGCTGATTGCCGTGTTATAGTTTGTTAACGAAACTACCCCTCAATTCTAAATATTGTAAGGCAGTTTGTCGCGTGCGTATCATGGCCACGCATGCTTATATCGCCTTTCCGTTTCTCTACCACGGTTGCGCTTTAAAACCACGGCGCTGCAAGTTTGCTTTCCTTTCCTTCCCTCTTCTCCGCCCTTAAACTGGCTCTCTTAACTACTACACGCAGAGACAAAGAAACAGCACGCGCATGCGATCGCATAGATGAGATGAATACATATATATAGAAAAGCATCAGTCATAGCTCTCGAAGTATAAAATAATATAATATAGAATAGCTATCGAAGATAGCTATTCCGGCGGCTAGCTTCCCACGCTATGCGTGCCGTCCTCGCACCTGTTAAAGCTTTTCCTGGACGCTAGAACTATACTATTCCTACGCAACCTTGAGCGATCGGAAAGCGCGTTTTCCACGCCTGGCCGTTGGAGAGGGGAGGCTTCGTTCCGGCCGCGAAGCTCTCCACATCCCCGTAAGGAGCCTGGTGGTGGTCTCGCGCTGACGATGCCCTCTCGGTGAGCGCATATTTCCCCCCTCATCTTTTAGGAGATTCAATACATACAAGCATTTGTCTCGCAAACAAGATTTATTTCAAGGGAATTTTCCACGTCTCAATTATTTCTCTCGTCGTATTCGAGTGCTCATTGCCGTGTTATAGTTTGTTTGTTAACGAAGCTTCCCCTCAAGTCTAAATATTGTAAGGCAGTTTGTCGTGTGCGTATCATGGCCACGCATGCTTATATCGCCTTTCCGTTTCTCTACCACGGTTGCGCCTTAAAACCACGGCGCTGCAAGTTTGCTTTCTTTTCCTTCCCTCTTCTCCGCCCTTAAACTGGCTCTCTTAACTACCACACGCAGAGGCAAGAAACAGCGCGCGCTTTAGATCCTATAGATGAGATGAATATTTACAATTATTATTAGGGTTATAATTATATTCGAGTGCTGATTGCCGTGTTATAGTTTGTTAACGAAGCTACCCCTCAATTCTAAATATTGTAAGGCAGTTTGTCGTGTGCGTATCATGGCCACGCATGATTATATCGCCTTTCCGTTTCTCTACCACGGTTGCGCTTTAAAACCACGGCGCTGCAAGTTTGGTTTCCTTTCCTTCCCTCTTCTCCGCCCTTAAACTGGCTCTCTTAACTACTACACGCAGAGACAAAGAAACAGCACGCGCATGCGATCGCATAGATGAGATGAATACATATATATAGAAAAGCATCAGTCATAGCTCTCGAAGTATAATATAATATATTATAGAATAGCTCTCGAAGATAGCTATTCCGGCGGCTAGCTTCCCACGCTATGCGTGCCGTCCTCGCACCTGTTAAAGCTTTTCCTGGACGCTAGAACTATACTATTCCTACGCAACCTTGAGCGATCGGAAAGCGCGTTTTCCACGCCTGGCCGGCGGAGAGGGGAGGTTTCGTTCCGGCCGCGAAGCTCTCCACATCCCCGTAAGGAGCCTGTTGGTGGTCTCGCGCTGACGATGCCCTCTCGGTGAGCGCATATTTCCCCCCTCATCTTTTAAGAGATTCAATACATACAAGCATTTGTCTCGCAAACCAGATTTATTTCAAGGGAATTTTCCACGTCTCAATTATTTCTCTCGTCGTATTCGAGTGCTCATTGCCGTGTTATAGTTTGTTAACGAAGCTTCCCCTCAAGTCTAAATATTGTAAGGCAGTTTGTCGTGTGCGTATCATGGCCACGCATGCTTATATCGCCTTTCCGTTTCTCTACCACGGTTGCGCCTTAAAACCACGGCGCTGCAAGTTTGCTTTCTTTTCCTTCCCTCTTCTCCGCCCTTAAACTGGCTCTCTTAACTACTACACGCAGAGGCAAGAAACAGCGCGCGCTTTAGATCCTATAGATGAGATGAATATTTACAATTATTATTAGGGTTATAATTATATTCGAGTGCTGATTGCCGTGTTATAGTTTGTTAACAAAACTACCCCTCAATTCTAAATATTGTAAGGCAGTTTGTCGTGTGCGTATCATGGCCACGCATGATTATATCTCCTTTCCGTTTCTCTACCACGGTTGCGCTTTAAAACCACGGCGCTGCAAGTTTGCTTTCCTTTCCTTCCCTCTTCTCCGCCCTTAAACTGGCTCTCTTAACTACTACACGCAGAGACAAAGAAACAGCACGCGCATGCGATCGCATAGATGAGATGAATACATATATATAGAAAAGCATCAGTCATAGCTCTCGAAGTATAATATAATATATTATAGAATAGCTCTCGAAGATAGCTATTCCGGCGGCTAGCTTCCCACGCTATGCGTGCCGTCCTCGCACCTGTTAAAGCTTTTCCTGGACGCTAGAACTATACCATTCCTACGCAACCTTGAGCGATCGGAAAGCGCGTTTTCCACGCCTGGCCGGCGGAGAGGGGAGGCTTCGTTCCGGCCGCGAAGCTCTCCACATCCCCGTAAAGAGCCTGGTGGTGGTCTCGCGCTGACGATGCCCTCTCGGTGAGCGCATATTTCCCCCCTCATCTTTTAAGAGATTCAATACATACAAGCATTTGTCTCGCAAACCAGATTTATTTCAAGGGAATTTTCCACGTCTCAATTATTTCTCTCGTCGTATTCGAGTGCTCATTGCCGTGTTATAGTTTGTTAACGAAGCTTCCCCTCAAGTCTAAATATTGTAAGGCAGTTTGTCGTGTGCGTATCATGGCCACGCATGCTTATATCGCCTTTCCGTTTCTCTACCACGGTTGCGCCCTAAAACCACGGCGCTGCAAGTTTGCTTTCTTTTCCTTCCCTCTTCTCCGCCCTTAAACTGGCTCTCTTAACTACTACACGCAGAGGCAAGAAACAGCGCGCGCTTTAGATCCTATAGATGAGATGAATATTTACAATTATTATTAGGGTTATAATTATATTCGAGTGCTGATTGCCGTGTTATAGTTTGTTAACGAAACTTCCCCTCAATTCTAAATATTGTAAGGCAGTTTGTCGCGTGCGTATCATGGCCACGCATGCTTATATCGCCTTTCCGTTTCTCTACCACGGTTGCGCTTTAAAACCACGGCGCTGCAAGTTTGCTTTCCTTTCCTTCCCTCTTCTCCGCCCTTAAACTGGATCTCTTAACTACTACACGCAGAGACAAAGAAACAGCACGCGCATGCGATCGCATAGATGAGATGAATACATATATATAGAAAAGCATCAGTCATAGCTCTCGAAGTATAAAATAATATAATATAGAATAGCTATCGAAGATAGCTATTCCGGCGGCTAGCTTCCCACGCTATGCGTGCCGTCCTCGCACCTGTTAAAGCTTTTCCTGGACGCTAGAACTATACTATTCCTACGCAACCTTGAGCGATCGGAAAGCGCGTTTTCCACGCCTGGCCGTTGGAGAGGGGAGGCTTCGCTCCGGCCGCGAAGCTCTCCACATCCCCGTAAGGAGCCTGGTGGTGGTCTCGCGCTGACGATGCCCTCTCGGTGAGCGCATATTTCCCCCCTCATCTTTTAGGAGATTCAATACATACAAGCATTTGTCTCGCAAACAAGATTTATTTCAAGGGAATTTTCCACGTCTCAATTATTTCTCTCGTCGTATTCGAGTGCTCATTGCCGTGTTATAGTTTGTTTGTTAACAAAGCTTCCCCTCAAGTCTAAATATTGTAAGGCAGTTTGTCGTGTGCGTATCATGGCCACGCATGCTTATATCGCCTTTCCGTTTCTCTACCACGGTTGCGCCTTAAAACCACGGCGCTGCAAGTTTGCTTTCTTTTCCTTCCCTCTTCTCCGCCCTTAAACTGGCTCTCTTAACTACTACACGCAGAGGCAAGAAACAGCGCGCGCTTTGGATCCTATAGATGAGATGAATATTTACAATTATTATTAGGGTTATAATTATATTCGAGTGCTGATTGCCGTGTTTTAGTTTGTTAATGAAACTACCACTCAATTCTAAATATTGTAAGGCAGTTTGTCGTGTGCGTATCATGGCCACGCATGCTTATATCGCCTTTCCGTTTATCTACCACGGTTGCGCCCTAAAACCACGGCGCTGCAAGTTTGCTTTCTTTTCCTTCCCTCTTCTCCGCCCTTAAACTGGCTCTCTTAACTACTACACGCAGAGGCAAGAAACAGCGCGCGCTTTAGATCCTATAGATGAGATGAATATTTACAATTATTATTAGGGTTATAATTATATTCGAGTGCTGATTGCCGTGTTATAGTTTGTTAACGAAACTACCCCTCAATTCTAAATATTGTAAGGCAGTTTGTTGTGTGCGTATCATGGCCACGCATGCTTATATCGCCTTTCCGTTTCTCTACCACGGTTGCGCTTTAAAACCACGGCGCTGCAAGTTTGCTTTCCTTTCCTTCCCTCTTCTCCGCCCTTAAACTGGCTCTCTTAACTACTACACGCAGAGACAAAGAAACAGCACGCGCATGCGATCGCATAGATGAGATGAATACATATATATAGAATAGCATCAGTCATAGCTCTCGAAGTATAATATAATATATTTTAGAATAGCTCTCGAAGATAGCTATTCCGGCGGCTAGCTTCCCACGCTATGCGTGCCGTCCTCGCACCTGTTAAAGCTTTTCCTGGACGCTAGAACTATACTATTCCTACGCAACATTGAGCGATCGGAAGGCGCGTTTTCCACGCCTGGCCGGCGGAGAGGGGAGGCTTCGTTCCGGCCGCGAAGCTCTCCACATCCCCGTAAAGAGCCTGGTGGTGGTCTCGCGCTGACGATGCCCTCTCGGTGAGCGCATATTTCCCCCCTCATCTTTTAAGAGATTCAATACATACAAGCATTTGTCTCGCAAACCAGATTTATTTCAAGGGAATTTTCCACGTCTCAATTATTTCTCTCGTCGTATTCGAGTGCTCATTGCCTTGTTATAGTTTGTTAACGAAGCTTCCCCTCAAGTCTAAATATTGTAAGGCAGTTTGTCGTGTGCGTATCATGGCCACGCATGCTTATATCGCCTTTCCGTTTCTCTACCACTGTTGCGCCCTAAAACCACGGCGCTGCAAGTTTGCTTTCTTTTCCTTCCCTCTTCTCCGCCCTTAAACTGGCTCTCTTAACTTCTACACGCAGAGGCAAGAAACAGCGCGCGCTTTAGATCCTATAGATGAGATGAATATTTACAATTATTATTAGGGTTATAATTATATTCGAGTGCTGATTGCCGTGTTATAGTTTGTTAACGAAACTACCCCTCAATTCTAAATATTGTAAGGCAGTTTGTTGTGTGCGTATCATGACCACGCATGCTTATATCGCCTTTCCGTTTCTCTACCACGGTTGCGCTTTAAAACCACGGCGCTGCAAGTTTGCTTTCCTTTCCTTCCCTCTTCTCCGCCCTTAAACTGGCTCTCTAACTACTACACACAGAGACAAAGAAGCAGCACGCGCATGCGATCGCATAGATGAGATGAATACATATATATAGAAAAGCATCAATCATAGCTCTCGAAGTATAATATAATATAATATAGAATAGCTCTCGAAGATAGCTATTCCGGCGGCTAGCTTCCCACGCTATGCGTGCCGTCCTCGCACCTGTTAAAGCTTTTCCTGGACGCTAGAACTATACTATTCCTACGCAACCTTGAGCGATCGGAAAGCGCGTTTTCCACGCCTGGCCGGCGGAGAGGGGAGGCTTCGTTCCGGCCGCGAAGCTGTCCACATCCCCGTAAGGAGCCTGGTGGTGGTCTCGCGCTGACGATGCCCTCTCGGTGAGCGCATATTTCCCCCCTCATCTTTTAAGAGATTCAATACATACAAGCATTTGTCTCGCAAACAAGATTTATTTCATAGGAATTTTCCACGTCTCAATTATTTCTCTCGTCGTATTCGAGTGCTCATTGCCGTGTTATAGTTTGTTTGTTAACGAAGCTTCCCCTCAAGTCTAAATATTGTAAGGCAGTTTGTCGTGTGCGTATCATGGCCACGCATGCTTATATCGCCTTTCCGTTTCTCTACCACGGTTGCGCCTTAAAACCACGGCGCTGCAAGTTTGCTTTCTTTTCCTTCCCTCTTCTCCGCCCTTAAACTGGCTCTCTTAACTACTACACGCAGAGGCAAGAAACAGCGCGCGCTTTGGATCCTATAGATGAGATGAATATTTACAATTATTATTAGGGTTATAATTATATTCGACTGCTGATTGCCGTGTTTTAGTTTGTTAATGAAACTACCACTCAATTCTAAATATTGTAAGGCAGTTTGTCGTGTGCGTATCATGGCCACGCATGCTTATATCGCCTTTCCGTTTCTCTACCACGGTTGCGCCTTAAAACCACGGCGCTGCAAGTTTGCTTTCTTTTCCTTCCCTCTTCTCCGCCCTTAAACTGGCTCTCTTAACTACTACACGCAGAGGCAAGAAACAGCGCGCGCTTTAGATCCTATAGATGAGAGGAATATTTACAATTATTATTAGGGTTATAATTATATTCGAGTGCTGATTGCCGTGTTATAGTTTGTTAACGAAACTACCCCTCAATTCTAAATATTGTAAGGCAGTTTGTTGTGTGCGTATCATGACCACGCATGCTTATATCCCCTTTCCGTTTCTCTACCACGGTTGCGCTTTAAAACCACGGCGCTGCAAGTTTGCTTTCCTTTCCTTCCCTCTTCTCCGCCCTTAAACTGGCTCTCTAACTACTACACACAGAGACAAAGAAGCAGCACGCGCATGCGATCGCATAGATGAGATGAATACATATATATAGAAAAGCATCAATCATAGCTCTCGAAGTATAATATAATATAATATAGAATAGCTCTCGAAGATAGCTATTCCGGCGGCTAGCTTCCCACGCTATGCGTGCCGTCCTCGCACCTGTTAAAGCTTTTCCTGGACGCTAGAACTATACTATTCCTACGCAACCTTGAGCGATCGGAAAGCGCGTTTTCCACGCCTGGCCGGCGGAGAGGGGAGGCTTCGTTCCGGCCGCGAAGCTGTCCACATCCCCGTAAGGAGCCTGGTGGTGGTCTCGCGCTGACGATGCCCTCTCGGTGAGCGCATATTTCCCCCCTCATCTTTTAAGAGATTCAATACATACAAGCATTTGTCTCGCAAACAAGATTTATTTCATAGGAATTTTCCACGTCTCAATTATTTCTCTCGTCGTATTCGAGTGCTCATTGCCGTGTTATAGTTTGTTTGTTAACGAAGCTTCCCCTCAAGTCTAAATATTGTAAGGCAGTTTGTCGTGTGCGTATCATGGCCACGCATGCTTATATCGCCTTTCCGTTTCTCTACCACGGTTGCGCCTTAAAACCACGGCGCTGCAAGTTTGCTTTCTTTTCCTTCCCTCTTCTCCGCCCTTAAACTGGCTCTCTTAACTACTACACGCAGAGGCAAGAAACAGCGCGCGCTTTAGATCCTATAGATGAGATGAATATTTACAATTATTATTAGGGTTATAATTATATTCGAGTGCTGATTGCCGTGTTATAGTTTGTTAACAAAACTACCCCTCAATTCTAAATATTGTAAGGCAGTTTGTCGTGTGCCTATCATGGCCACGCATGATTATAACGCCTTTCCGTTTCTCTACCACGGTTGCGCTTTAAAACCACGGCGCTGCAAGTTTGCTTTCCTTTCCTTCCCTCTTCTCCGCCCTTAAACTGGCTCTCTTAACTACTCTCTTAAAGTGGAACCTCTTTTTGCTCGCACTAATCTGTACCGTCATTCACCATTACTTTTGGCAATATATCATTGGAATAGACTACCGAGGGACATTGTATCTGCCATTAACCATGATATTTTTTTTAAGAAGTTGAAGGTTTTCCTAAATGTGTGATTATTTCTGTGTTGAGTGCCTACTTGCGTATGTTATTCTTTCTGTATATAATTATGTCACTGTCACTGTATCTTACCAATGTTCTTTTTCTACACGTTTCCAATTGTAACTGGCTCCCCCCCCTATGTAATGCCCGAATGGGCCCTTAGGGTATATGAATAAATAAATAAATAAATACACGCAGAGACAAAGAAACAGCACGCGCATGCGATCGCATAGATGAGATGAATACATATATATAGAATAGCATCAGTCATAGCTCTCGAAGTATAATATAATATATTATAGAATAGCTCTCGAAGATAGCTATTCCGGCGGCTAGCTTCCCACGCTATGCGTGCCGTCCTCGCACCTGTTAAAGCTTTTCCTGGACGCTAGAACTATACTATTCCTACGCAACCTTGACCGATCGGAAAGCGCGTTTTCCACGCCTGGCCGGCGGAGAGGGGAGGCTTCGTTCCGGCCGCGAAGCTCTCCACATCCCCGTAAAGAGCCTGGTGGTGGTCTCGCGCTGACGATGCCCTCTCGGTGAGCGCATATTTCCCCCCTCATCTTTTAAGAGATTCAATACATACAAGCATTTGTCTCGCAAACCAGATTTATTTCAAGGGAATTTTCCACGTCTCAATTATTTCTCTCGTCGTATTCGAGTGCTCATTGCCGTGTTATAGTTTGTTAACGAAGCTTCCCCTCAAGTCTAAATATTGTAAGGCAGTTTGTCGTGTGCGTATCATGGCCACGCATGCTTATATCGCCTTTCCGTTTCTCTACCACGGTTGCGCCCTAAAACCACGGCGCTGCAAGTTTGCTTTCTTTTCCTTCCCTCTTCTCCGCCCTTAAACTGGCTCTCTTAACTACTACACGCAGAGGCAAGAAACAGCGCGCGCTTTAGATCCTATAGATGAGATGCATATTTACAATTATTATTAGGGTTATAATTATATTCGAGTGCTGATTGCCGTGTTATAGTTTGTTAACGAAACTACCCCTCAATTCTAAATATTGTAAGGCAGTTTGTCGTGTGCGTATCATGGCCACGCATGCTTATATCGCCTTTCCGTTTCTCTACCACGGTTGCGCTTTAAAACCACGGCGCTGCAAGTTTGCTTTCCTTTCCTTCCCTCTTCTCCGCCCTTAAACTGGCTCTCTTAACTACTACACGCAGAGACAAAGAAACAGCATGCGCATGCGATCGCATAGATGAGATGAATACATATATATAGAAAAGCATCAATCATAGCTCTCGAAGTATAATATAATATAATACAGAATAGCTCTCGAAGATAGCTATTCCGGCGGCTAGCTTCCCACGCTATGCGTGCCGTCCTCGCACCTGTTAAAGCTTTTCCTGGACGCTAGAACTATACTATTCCTACGCAACCTTGAGCGATCGGAAAGCGCGTTTTCCACGCCTGGCCGGCGGAGAGGGGAGGCTTCGTTCCGGCCGCGAAGCTCTCCACATCCCCGTAAGGAGCCTGGTGGTGGTCTCGCGCTGACGATGCCCTCTCGGTGAGCGCATATTTCCCCCCTCATCTTTTAAGAGATTCAATACATACAAGCATTTGTCTCGCAAACCAGATTTATTTCAAGGGAATTTTCCACGTCTCAATTATTTCTCTCGTCGTATTCGAGTGCTCATTGCCGTGTTATAGTTTGTTAACGAAGCTTCCCCTCAAGTCTAAATATTGTAAGGCAGTTTGTCGTGTGCGTATCATGGCCACGCATGCTTATATCGCCTTTCCGTTTCTCTACCACGGTTGCGCCTTAAAACCACGGCGCTGCAAGTTTGCTTTCTTTTCCTTCCCTCTTCTCCGCCCTTAAACTGGCTCTCTTAACTACTACACGCAGAGGCAAGAAACAGCGCGCGCTTTAGATCCTATAGATGAGATGAATATTTACAATTATTATTAGGGTTATAAATATATTCGAGTGCTGATTGCCGTGTTATAGTTTGTTAACAAAACTACCCCTCAATTCTAAATATTGTAAGGCAGTTTGTCGTGTCCTATTAACCGTGAGTTAGAAACTTTTTTCCACCTTTTCCAGCAGGCCGCACCCACTAGATCAGTAGAACAAAACTGGTTGCTCTACAAGAATAAAATCTTATCCCTTGTCGAAACCTATGTCCCCCTTGTTTGCATACGTGGTGACTGTAACAAGCCCTGGTATAGCAACGCCTTGCGACAGTTAGCAAACAAAAAGAAGCGCCTCTATCGTGCGGCCAAACACACGAATTCTGTAAAAAAATGGGAAACGTACAGCAAGTGCCTCCAAGAATACATTAGCATACTACGACGTTCTAAAAAGAAATTTTTTCACAAAGATCTTGAAAACATTATGCGCGTTAACCCCCAAAAATTCTGGAATCTGGTCACCCCGTGCAAAAGTCGTACTCAAAACATTTCTTTGATTAACCATGATGGCTTACATGTCCCTGATATTGAGCGCGCGGATGTCATGAATTCATATTTTTCCTCCGTGTTCACCCACGAACCTGCACTTCGTACTCCCCCAATACCTGCTACTAGTTTTTCCCTAATGCCACCAGTTCTTATAACCCATGAAGGTATCGCTAAACTCAACGACAACCTTAAGTTGTCAAGCGCTCCTGGACCAGACAACATAACTGCCAAAATATTGAAGGGCACCGTGAGCATTTCTAGCCGTATTTTGCAAATTATTTTTCAGCAATCTGTTTCAAACGGCGAAATACCAAGTGATTGGAAAACTAGTAAAATAACCCCAGTATTTAAGGCAGGCAATCGATCCGATCCTTCTAATTACCGCCCAATTTCATTAACATCTATTCCATGCAAGCTGCTGGAGCACATTTTATATTCGCAGATCGCATCACACCTCGACAATAACTCTTTCTTCTATGAAAAACAGCACGGTTTTAGATCAGGCCATTCATGCGAGTCCCAGCTTTTCGAATTCACCACAGACCTTCACTTAAACTTAGATTCTTCTTTTCAAACTGACGTCATTTACCTAGACTTCTCCAAAGCCTTCGATCGCGTTCCACATTGGCGTTTAATGGCAAAACTGTCCTGCCTCCACGTTGACCCTTTAATCTTGTCATGGATTGACTGCTTTCTCCGCGAACGCTCACAATATACAGTAATAGGGAACCACAGATCGCAAAATACTACAGTCATCTCTGGTGTCCCCCAGGGATCAGTGCTGGGACCACTCCTTTTTCTGATATTTATAAATGATCTTCCTAATGCCATATCATCTTGTATCCGCCTCTTCGCAGACGATTGTGTCCTTTACCGCCGCATATCTACTCCCGATGATCAGGCTCTGCTTCAACGCGACTTAAATCTCATAGAAACCTGGTGTGCGACATGGCTTATGCAACTGAACATTTCCAAATGTAAGTTCATGCATGTATCAAGAAAGCGAAATAACCTCAGATATCCGTATTCATTAAATTCTACACCACTCTCTGAAACAGAATCATACAGGTATCTTGGAATCATCGTGAACAACGAACTAACATGGTCTGAGCACATTGCAAAACTTTGTACAGATGCTTCTAAGTTGCTTGGGTTTATCAGACGATCCCTCGCTTTTTCACCCCGTTCTGTCCGTCAACTCGCCTACGTAACATTCATCCGTTCGAAACTCGAATATGCCTCGGCGATCTGGAATCCCCATCAGAACTATCTAATCGATCAGCTTGAAGCCATCCAAAATCGCGCGGCCCGTTTTATCACATCGCAGTATGACAGACGACACAGTATAACTCTTATCAAGGCATCCCTTTATCTTCAACCCCTGGCACTTCGGCGTAAAATTTCACAGGTTTGCCTATTTCACAAATTATACTATACCTTCCCGCAGCTAAGAAATTCTGTATTACACCCGCCGCTTCGCACCTCACGCCGTCTTTTCAACTCCTTAAGTTTGCAGCGCATACATGGCTCCACAAACTCATTTAATAAATCTTTTTTACCTAGCTCCATTACATTGTGGAATGACTTACCCGATTCCATAGTTACTGAAATAGAACCTAATAAATTCAGGCACTTATTAACAGCACATTTCAAGAGCTGAGCTATTTTGCCGTGTTTTTGAATGTGTATGCGTGTTTTGTTTTGTTTCCAAGTTGTTCTTGAGCCGCTGTGTCTATCTTAGTGTTGATGCTTCTAATGATGTTAATGTTGAACATGAATCCTGAACTTTGTGTTGCTTTTTTGTTGTTACCGACCATTGCATATGTAACGACTGCTCCCCCCCTTATGTAATGCCCTAAGCCAAGGGCATTTAAGGGTAAATAAATGATGATGATGATGATGTGCGTATCATGGCCACGCATGATTATATCGCCTTTCCGTTTCTCTACCACGGTTGCGCTTTAAAACCACGGCGCTGCAAGTTTGCTTTCCTTTCCTTCCCTCTTCTCCGCCCTTAAACTGGCTCTCTTAACTACTACACGCAGAGACAAAGAAACAGCACGCGCATGCGATCGCATAGATGAGATGAATACATATATATAGAAAAGCATCAGTCATAGCTCTCGAAATATAATATAATATATTATGGAATAGCTCTCGAAGATAGCTATTCCGGCGGCTAGCTTCCCACGCTATGCGTGCCGTCCTCGCACCTGTTAAAGCTTTTCCTGGACGCTAGAACTATACTATTCCTACGCAACCTTGAGCGATCGGAAAGCGCGTTTTCCACGCCTGGCCGGCGGAGAGGGGAGGCTTCGTTCCGGCCGCGAAGCTCTCCACATCCCCGTAAAGAGCCTGGTGGTGGTCTCGCGCTGACGATGCCCTCTCGGTGAGCGCATATTTCCCCCCTCATCTTTTAAGAGATTCAATACATACAAGCATTTGTCTCGCAAACCAGATTTATTTCAAGGGAATTTTCCACGTCTCAATTATTTCTCTCGTCGTATTCGAGTGCTCATTGCCGTGTTATAGTTTGTTAACGAAGCTTCCCCTCAAGTCTAAATATTGTAAGGCAGTTTGTCGTGTGCGTATCATGGCCACGCATGCTTATACCGCCTTTCCGTTTCTCTACCACGGTTGCGCCCTAAAACCACGGCGCTGCAAGTTTGCTTTCTTTTCCTTCCCTCTTCTCCGCCCTTAAACTGGCTCTCTTAACTACTACACGCAGAGGCAAGAAACAGCGCGCGCTTTAGATCCTATAGATGAGATGAATATTTACAATTATTATTAGGGTTATAATTATATTCGAGTGCTGATTGCCGTGTTATAGTTTGTTAACGAAACTACCCCTCAATTCTAAATATTGTAAGGCAGTTTGTCGCGTGCGTATCATGGCCACGCATGCTTATATCGCCTTTCCGTTTCTCTACCACGGTTGCGCTTTTAAACCACGGCGCTGCAAGTTTGCTTTCTTTTCCTTCCCTCTTCTCCGCCCTTAAACTGGCTCTCTTAACTACTACACGCAGAGACAAAGAAACAGCACGCGCATGCGATCGCATAGATGAGATGAATACATATATATAGAAAAGCATCAGTCATAGCTCTCGAAGTATAATATAATATAATATAGAATAGCTCTCGAAGATAGCTATTCCGGCGGCTAGCTTCCCACGCTATGCGTGCCGTCCTCGCACCTGTTAAAGCTTTTCCTGGACGCTAGAACTATACTATTCCTACGCAACCTTGAGCGATCGGAAAGCGCGTTTTCCACGCCTGGCCGGCGGAGAGGGGAGGCTTCGTTCCGGCCTCGAAGCTCTCCACATCCCCGTAAAGAGCCTGGTGGTGGTCTCGCGCTGACGATGCCCCCTCGGTGAGCGCATATTTCCCCCCTCATCTTTTAAGAGATTCAATACATACAAGCATTTGTCTCGCAAACAAGATTTATTTCAAGGGAATTTTCCACGTCTCAATTATTTCTCTCGTCGTATTCGTGTGCTCATTGCCGTGTTATAGTTTGTTAACGAAGCTTCCCCTCAAGTCTAAATATTGTAAGGCAGTTTGTCGTGTGCGTATCATGGCCACGCATGCTTATATCGCCTTTCCGTTTCTCTACCACGGTTGCGCCCTAAAACCACGGCGCTGCAAGTTTGCTTTCTTTTCCTTCCCTCTTCTCCGCCCTTAAACTGGCTCTCTTAACTACTACACGCAGAGGCAAGAAACAGCGCGCGCTTTAGATCCTATAGATGAGATGAATATTTACAATTATTATTAGGGTTATAATTATATTCGAGTGCTGATTGCCGTGTTATAGTTTGTTAACGAAACTACCCCTCAATTCTAAATATTGTAAGGCAGTTTGTCGCGTGCGTATCATGGTCACGCATGCTTATATCGCCTTTCCGTTTCTCTACCACGGTTGCGCTTTAAAACCACGGCGCTGCAAGTTTGCTTTCCTTTCCTTCCCTCTTCTCCGCCCTTAAACTGGCTCTCTTAACTACTACACGCAGAGACAAAGAAACAGCACGCGCATGCGATCGCATAGATGAGATGAATACATATATATAGAAAAGCATCAGTCATAGCTCTCGAAGTATAATATAATATAATATAGAATAGCTCTCGAAGATAGCTATTCCGGCGGCTAGCTTCCCAGGCTATGCGTGCCGTCCTCGCACCTGTTAAAGCTTTTCCTGGACGCTAGAACTATACTATTCCTACGCAACCTTGAGCGATCGGAAAGCGCGTTTTCCACGCCTGGCCGGCGGAGAGGGGAGGCTTCGTTCCGGCCGCGAAGCTCTCCACATCCCCGTAAGGAGCCTGGTGGTGGTCTCGCGCTGACGATGCCCTCTCGGTGAGCGCATATTTCCCCCCTCATCTTTTAAGAGATTCAATACATACAAGCATTTGTCTCGCAAACAAGATTTATTTCAAGGGAATTTTCCACGTCTCAATTATTTCTCTCGTCGTATTCGAGTGCTCATTGCCGTGTTATAGTTTGTTTGTTAACGAAGCTTCCCCTCAAGTCTAAATATTGTAAGGCAGTTTGTCGTGTGCGTATCATGGCCACGCATGCTTATATCGCCTTTCCGTTTCTCTACCACGGTTGCGCCTTAAAACCACGGCGCTGCAAGTTTGCTTTCTTTTCCTTCCCTCTTCTCCGCCCTTAAACTGGCTCTCTTAACTACTACACGCAGAGGCAAGAAACAGCGCGCGCTTTAGATCCTATAGATGAGATGAATATTTACAATTATTATTAGGGTTATAATTATATTCGAGTGCTGATTGCCGTGTTATAGTTTGTTAACGAAACTACCCCTCAATTCCAAATATTGTAAGGCAGTTTGTTGTGTGCGTATCATGGCCACGCATGCTTATATCGCCTTTCCGTTTCTCTACCACGGTTGCGCTTTAAAACCACGGCGCTGCAAGTTTGCTTTCCTTTCCTTCCCTCTTCTCCGCCCTTAAACTGGCTCTCTTAACTACTTCACGCAGAGACAAAGAAACAGCACGCGCATGCGATCGCATAGATGAGATGAATACATATATATAGAAAAGCATCAATCATAGCTCTCGAAGTATAATATAATATAATATAGAATAGCTCTCGAAGATAGCTATCCCGGCGGCTAGCTTCCCACGCTATGCGTGCCGTCCTCGCACCTGTTAAAGCTTTTCCTGGACGCTAGAACTATACTATTCCTACGCAACCTTGAGCGATCGGAAAGCGCGTTTTCCACGCCTGGCCGGCGGAGAGGGGAGGCTTCGTTCCGGCCGCGAAGCTCTCCACATCCCCGTAAGGAGCCTGGTGGTGGTCTCGCGCTGACGATGCCCTCTCGGTGAGCGCATATTTCCCCCCTCATCTTTTAAGAGATTCAATACATACAAGCATTTGTCTCGCAAACCAGATTTATTTCAAGGGAATTTTCCACGTCTCAATTATTTCTCTCGTCGTATTCGAGTGCTCATTGCCGTGTTATAGTTTGTTAACGAAGCTTCCCCTCAAGTCTAAATATTGTAAGGCAGTTTGTCGTGTGCGTATCATGGCCACGCATGCTTATATCGCCTTTCCGTTTCTCTACCACGGTTGCGCCTTAAAACCAAGGCGCTGCAAGTTTGCTTTCTTTTCCTTCCCTCTTCTCCGCCCTTAAACTGGCTCTCTTAACTACTACACGCAGAGGCAAGAAACAGCGCGCGCTTTAGATCCTATAGATGAGATGAATATTTACAATTATTATTAGGGTTATAATTATATTCGAGTGCTGATTGCCGTGTTATAGTTTGTTAACGAAACTACCCCTCAATTCTAAATATTGTAAGGCAGTTTGTCGCGTGCGTATCATGGCCACGCATGCTTATATCGCCTTTCCGTTTCTCTACCACGGTTGCGCTTTAAAACCACGGCGCTGCAAGTTTGCTTTCCTTTCCTTCCCTCTTCTCCGCCCTTAAACTGGCTCTCTTAACTACTACACGCAGAGACAAAGAAACAGCACGCGCATGCGATCGCATAGATGAGATGAATACATATATATAGAAAAGCATCAGTCATAGCTCTCGAAGTATAATATAATATAATATAGAATAGCTCTCGAAGATAGCTATTCCGGCGGCTAGCTTCCCACGCTATGCGTGCCGTCCTCGCACCTGTTAAAGCTTTTCCTGGACGCTAGAACTATACTATTCCTACGCAACCTTGAGCGATCGGAAAGCGCGTTTTCCACGCCTGGCCGGCGGAGAGGGGAGGCTTCGTTCCGGCCGCGAAGCTCTCCACATCCCCGTAAGGAGCCTGGTGGTGGTCTCGCGCTGACGATGCCCTCTCGGTGAGCGCATATTTCCCCTCTCATCTTTTAAGAGATTCAATACATACAAGTATTTGTCTCGCAAACCAGATTTATTTCAAGGGAATTTTCCACGTCTCAATTATTTCTCTCTTCGTATTCGAGTGCTCATTGCCGTGTTATAGTTTGTTAACGAAGCTTCCCCTCAAGTCTAAATATTGTAAGGCAGTTTGTCGTGTGCGTATCATGGCCACGCATGCTTATATCGCCTTTCCGTTTCTCTACCACGGTTGCGCCTTAAAACCAAGGCGCTGCAAGTTTGCTTTCTTTTCCTTCCCTCTTCTCCGCCCTTAAACTGGCTCTCTTAACTACTACACGCAGAGGCAAGAAACAGCGCGCGCTTTAGATCCTATAGATGAGATGAATATTTACAATTATTATTAGGGTTATAATTATATTCGAGTGCTGATTGCCGTGTTATAGTTTGTTAACGAAACTACCCCTCAATTCTAAATATTGTAAGGCAGTTTGTCGCGTGCGTATCATGGCCACGCATGCTTATATCGCCTTTCCGTTTCTCTACCACGGTTGCGCTTTAAAACCACGGCGCTGCAAGTTTGCTTTCCTTTCCTTCCCTCTTCTCCGCCCTTAAACTGGCTCCCTTAACTACTACACGCAGAGACAAAGAAACAGCACGCGCATGCGATCGCATAGATGAGATGAATACATATATATAGAAAAGCATCAGTCATAGCTCTCGAAGTATAATATAATATAATATAGAATAGCTCTCGAAGATAGCTATTCCGGCGGCTAGCTTCCCACGCTATGCGTGCCGTCCTCGCACCTGTTAAAGCTTTTCCTGAACGCTAGAACTATACTATTCCTACGCAACCTTGAGCGATCGGAAAGCGCGTTTTCCACGCCTGGCCGGCGGAGAGGGGAGGCTTCGTTCCGGCCGCGAAGCTCTCCACATCCCCGTAAGGAGCCTGGTGGTGGTCTCGCGCTGACGATGCCCTCTCGGTGAGCGCATATTTCCCCCCTCATCTTTTAAGAGATTCAATACATACAAGCATTTGTCTCGCAAACAAGATTTATTTCAAGGGAATTTTCCACGTCTCAATTATTTCTCTCGTCGTATTCGAGTGCTCATTGCCGTGTTATAGTGTGTTTTTTAACGAAGCTTCCCCTCAAGTCTAAATATTGTAAGGCAGTTTGTCGTGTGCGTATCATGGCCACGCATGCTTATATCGCCTTTCCGTTTCTCTACCACGGTTGCGCCTTAAAACCACGGCGCTGCAAGTTTGCTTTCTTTTCCTTCCCTCTTCTCCGCCCTTAAACTGGCTCTCTTAACTACTACACGCAGAGGCAAGAAACAGCGCGCGCTTTGGATCCTATAGATGAGATGAATATTTACAATTATTATTAGGGTTATAATTATATTCGAGTGCTGATTGCCGTGTTTTAGTTTGTTAATGAAACTACCACTCAATTCTAAATATTGTAAGGCAGTTTGTCGCGTGCGTATCATGGCCACGCATGCTTATATCGCCTTTCCGTTTATCTACCACGGTTGCGCCCTAAAACCACGGCGCTGCAAGTTTGCTTTCTTTTCCTTCCCTCTTCTCCGCCCTTAAACTGGCTCTCTTAACTACTACACGCAGAGACAAAGAAACAGCACGCGCATGCGATCGCATAGATGGGATGAATACATATATATAGAAAAGCATCAGTCATAGCTCTCGAAGTGTAATATAATATAATATAGAATAGCTCTCGAAGATAGCTATTCCGGCGGCTAGCTTCCCACGCTATGCGTGCCGTCCTCGCACCTGTAAAAGCTTTTCATGGACGCTAGAACTATACTATTCCTACGCAACCTTGAGCGATCGGAAAGCGCGTTCTCCACGCCTGGCCGGCGGAGAGGGGAGGCTTCGTTCCGGCCGCGAAGCTCTCCACATCCCCGTAAGGAGCCTGGTGGTGGTCTCGCGCTGACGATGCCCTCTCGGTGAGCGCATATTTCCCCCCTCATCTTTTAAGAGATTCAATACATACAAGCATTTGTCTCGCAAACAAGATTTATTTCAAGGGAATTTTCCACGTCTCAATTATTTCTCTCGTCGTATTCGAGTGCTCATTGCCGTGTTATAGTTTGTTTGTTAACGAAGCTTCCCCTCAAGTCTAAATATTGTAAGGCAGTTTGTCGTGTGCGTATCATGGCCACGCATGCTTATATCGCCTTTCCGTTTCTCTACCACGGTTGCGCCTTAAAACCACGGCGCTGCAAGTTTGCTTTCTTTTCCTTCCCTCTTCTCCGCCCTTAAACTGGCTCTCTTAACTACTACACGCAGAGGCAAGAAACAGCGCGCGCTTTGGATCCTATAGATGAGATGAATATTTACAATTATTATTAGGGTTATAATTATATTCGAGTGCTGATTGCCGTGTTTTAGTTTGTTCATGAAACTACCACTCAATTCTAAATATTGTAAGGCAGTTTGTCGTGTGCGTATCATGGCCACGCATGCTTATATCGCCTTTCCGTTTATCTACCACGGTTGCGCCCTAAAACCACGGCGCTGCAAGTTTGCTTTCTTTTCCTTCCCTCTTCTCCGCCCTTAAACTGGCTCTCTTAACTACTACACGCAGAGGCAAGAAACAGCGCGCGCTTTAGATCCTATAGATGAGATGAATATTTACAATTATTATTAGGGTTATAATTATATTCGAGTGCTGATTGCCGTGTTATAGTTTGTTAACGAAACTACCCCACAATTCTAAATATTGTAAGGCAGTTTGTTGTGTGCGTATGATGGCCACGCATGCTTATATCGCCTTTCCGTTTCTCTACCACGGTTGCGCTTTAAAACCACGGCGCTGCAAGTTTGCTTTCCTTTCCTTCCCTCTTCTCCGCCCTTAAACTGGCTCTCTTAACTACTACACGCAGAGACAAAGAAACAGCACGCGCATGCGATCGCATAGATGAGATGAATACATATATATAGAAAAGCATCAATCATAGCTCTCGAAGTATAATATAATATAATATAGAATAGCTCTCGAAGATAGCTATTCCGGCGGCTAGCTTCCCACGCTATGCGTGCCGTCCTCGCACCTGTTAAAGCTTTTCCTGGACGCTAGAACTATACTATTCCTACGCAACCTTGAGCGATCGGAAAGCGCGTTTTCCACGCCTGGCCGGCGGAGAGGGGAGGCTTCGTTCCGGCCGCGAAGCTCTCCACATCCCCGTAAGGAGCCTGGTGGTGGTCTCGCGCTGACGATGCCCTCTCGGTGAGCGCATATTTCCCCCCTCATCTTTTAAGAGATTCAATACATACAAGCATTTGTCTCGCAAACCAGATTTATTTCAAGGGAATTTTCCACGTCTCAATTATTTCTCTCGTCGTATTCGAGTGCTCATTGCCGTGTTATAGTTTGTTAACGAAGCTTCCCCTCAAGTCTAAATATTGTAAGGCAGTTTGTCGTGTGCGTATCATGGCCACGCATGCTTATATCGCCTTTCCGTTTCTCTACCACGGTTGCGCCTTAAAACCAAGGCGCTGCAAGTTTGCTTTCTTTTCCTTCCCTCTTCTCCGCCCTTAAACTGGCTCTCTTAACTACTACACGCAGAGGCAAGAAACAGCGCGCGCTTTAGATCCTATAGATGAGATGAATATTTACAATTATTATTAGCGTTATAATTATATTCGAGTGCTGATTGCCGTGTTATAGTTTGTTAACGAAACTACCCCTCAATTCTAAGTATTGTAAGGCAGTTTGTCGCGTGCGTATCATGGCCACGCATGCTTATATCGCCTTTCCGTTTCTCTACCACGGTTGCGCTTTAAAACCACGGCGCTGCAAGTTTGCTTTCCTTTCCTTCCCTCTTCTCCGCCCTTAAACTGGCTCTCTTAACTACTACACGCAGAGACAAAGAAACAGCACGCGCATGCGATCGCATAGATGAGATGAATACATATATATAGAAAAGCATCAGTCATAGCTCTCGAAGTATAATATAATATAACATAGAATAGCTCTCGAAGATAGCTATTCCGGCGGCTAGCTTCCCACGCTATGCGTGCCGTCCTCGCACCTGTTAAAGCTTTTCCTGGACGCTAGAACTATACTATTCCTACGCAACCTTGAGCGATCGGAAAGCGCGTTTTCCACGCCTGGCCGGCGGAGAGGGGAGGCTTCGTTCCGGCCGCGAAGCTCTCCACATCCCCGTAAGGAGCCTGGTGGTGGTCTCGCGCTGACGATGCCCTCTCGGTGAGCGCATATTTCCCCCCTCATCTTTTAAGAGATTCAATACATACAAGCATTTGTCTCGCAAACAAGATTTATTTCAAGGGAATTTTCCACGTCTCAATTATTTCTCTCGTCGTATTCGAGTGCTCATTGCCGTGTTATAGTTTGTTTGTTAACGAAGCTTCCCCTCAAGTCTAAATATTGTAAGGCAGTTTGTCGTGTGCGTATCATGGCCACGCATGCTTATATCGCCTTTCCGTTTCTCTACCACGGTTGCGCCTTAAAACCACGGCGCTGCAAGTTTGCTTTCTTTTCCTTCCCTCTTCTCCGCCCTTAAACTGGCTCTCTTAACTACTACACGCAGAGGCAAGAAACAGCGCGCGCTTTGGATCCTATAGATGAGATGAATATTTACAATTATTATTAGGGTTATAATTATATTCGAGTGCTGATTGCCGTGTTTTAGTTTGTTAATGAAACTACCACTCAATTCTAAATATTGTAAGGCAGTTTGTCGTGTGCGTATCATGGCCACGCATGCTTATATCGCCTTTCCGTTTCTCTACCACGGTTGCGCCTTAAAACCACGGCGCTGCAAGTTTGCTTTCTTTTCCTTCCCTCTTCTCCGCCCTTAAACTGGCTCTCTTAACTACTACACGCAGAGGCAAGAAACAGCGCGCGCTTTAGATCCTATAGATGAGATGAATATTTACAATTATTATTAGGGTTATAATTATATTCGAGTGCTGATTGCCGTGTTATAGTTTGTTAACAAAACTTCACCTCAATTCTTAATATTGTAAGGCAGTTTGTCGTGTGCGTATCATGGCCACGCATGATTATATCGCCTTTCCGTTTCTCTACCACGGTTGCGCTTTAAAACCACGGCGCTGCAAGTTTGCTTTCCTTTCCTTCCCTCTTCTCCGCCCTTAAACTGGCTCTCTTAACTACTACACGCAGAGACAAAGAAACAGCACGCGCATGCGATCGCATAGATGAGATGAATACATATATATAGAAAAGCATCAGTCATAGCTCTCGAAGTATAATATAATATATTATAGAATAGCTCTCGAAGATAGCTATTCCGGCGGCTAGCTTCCCACGCTATGCGTGCCGTCCTCGCACCTGTTAAAGCTTTTCCTGGACGCTAGAACTATACTATTCCTACGCAACCTTGAGCGATCGGAAAGCGCGTTTTCCACGCCTGGCCGGCGGAGAGGGGAGGCTTCGTTCCGGCCGCGAAGCTCTCCACATCCCCGTAAAGAGCCTGGTGGTGGTCTCGCGCTGACGATGCCCTCTCGGTGAGCGCACATTTCCCCCCTCATCTTTTAAGAGATTCAATACATACAAGCATTTGTCTCACAAACCAGATTTATTTCAAGGGAATTTTCCACGTCTCAATTATTTCTCTCGTCGTATTCGAGTGCTCATTGCCGTGTTATAGTTTGTTTGTTAACGAAGCTTCCCCTCAAGTCTAAATATTGTAAGGCAGTTTGTCGTGTGCGTATCATGGCCACGCATGCTTATATCGCCTTTCCGTTTCTCTACCACGGTTGCGCCTTAAAACCACGGCGCTGCAAGTTTGCTTTCTTTTCCTTCCCTCTTCTCCGCCCTTAAACTGGCTCTCTTAACTACTACACGCAGAGGCAAGAAACAGCGCGCGCTTTGGATCCTATAGATGAGATGAATATTTACAATTATTATTAGGGTTATAATTATATTCGAGTGCTGATTGCCGTGTTTTAGTTTGTTAATGAAACTACCACTCAATTCTAAATATTGTAAGGCAGTTTGTCGTGTGCGTATCATGGCCACGCATGCTTATATCGCCTTTCCGTTTCTCTACCACGGTTGCGCCTTAAAACCACGGCGCTGCAAGTTTGCTTTCTTTTCCTTCCCTCTTCTCCGCCCTTAAACTGGCTCTCTTAACTACTACACGCAGAGGCAAGAAACAGCGCGCGCTTTAGATCCTATAGATGAGATGAATATTTACAATTATTATTAGGGTTATAATTATATTCGAGTGCTGATTGCCGTGTTATAGTTTGTTAACAAAACTTCACCTCAATTCTTAATATTGTAAGGCAGTTTGTCGTGTGCGTATCATGGCCACGCATGATTATATCGCCTTTCCGTTTCTCTACCACGGTTGCGCTTTAAAACCACGGCGCTGCAAGTTTGCTTTCCTTTCCTTCCCTCTTCTCCGCCCTTAAACTGGCTCTCTTAACTACTACACGCAGAGACAAAGAAACAGCACGCGCATGCGATCGCATAGATGAGATGAATACATATATATAGAAAAGCATCAGTCATAGCTCTCGAAGTATAATATAATATATTATAGAATAGCTCTCGAAGATAGCTATTCCGGCGGCTAGCTTCCCACGCTATGCGTGCCGTCCTCGCACCTGTTAAAGCTTTTCCTGGACGCTAGAACTATACTATTCCTACGCAACCTTGAGCGATCGGAAAGCGCGTTTTCCACGCCTGGCCGGCGGAGAGGGGAGGCTTCGTTCCGGCCGCGAAGCTCTCCACATCCCCGTAAAGAGCCTGGTGGTGGTCTCGCGCTGACGATGCCCTCTCGGTGAGCGCACATTTCCCCCCTCATCTTTTAAGAGATTCAATACATACAAGCATTTGTCTCACAAACCAGATTTATTTCAAGGGAATTTTCCACGTCTCAATTATTTCTCTCGTCGTATTCGAGTGCTCATTGCCGTGTTATAGTTTGTTAACGAAGCTTCCCCTCAAGTCTAAATATTGTAAGGCAGTTTGTCGTGTGCGTATCATTGCCACGCATGCTTATATCGCCTTTCCGTTTCTCTACCACGGTTGCGCCCTAAAACCACGGCGCTGCAAGTTTGCTTTCTTTTCCTTCCCTCTTCTCCGCCCTTAAACTGGCTCTCTTAACTACTACACGCAGAGGCAAGAAACAGCGCGCGCTTTAGATCCTATAGATGAGATGAATATTTACAATTATTATGAGGGTTATAATTATATTCGAGTGCTGATTGCCGTGTTATAGTTTGTTAACGAAACTACCCCTCAATTCTAAATATTGTAAGGCAGTTTGTTGTGTGCGTATCATGGCCACGCATGCTTATATCGCCTTTCCGTTTCTCTACCACGGTTGCGCTTTAAAACCACGGCGCTGCAAGTTTGCTTTCCTTTCCTTCCCTCTTCTCCGCCCTTAAACTGGCTCTCTTAACTACTACACGCAGAGACAAAGAAACAGCACGCGCATGCGATCGCATAGATGAGATGAATACATATATATAGAAAAGCATCAATCATAGCTCTCGAAGTATAATATAATATAATATAGAATAGCTCTCGAAGATAGCTATTCCGGCGGCTAGCTTCCCACGCTATGCGTGCCGTCCTCGCACCTGTTAAAGCTTTTCCTGGACGCTAGAACTATACTATTCCTACGCAACCTTGAGCGATCGGAAAGCGCGTTTTCCACGCCTGGCCGGCGGAGAGGGGAGGCTTCGTTCCGGCCGCGAAGCTCTCCACATCCCCGTAAGGAGCCTGGTGGTGGTCTCGCGCTGACGATGCCCTCTCGGTGAGCGCATATTTCCCCCCTCATCTTTTAAGAGATTCAATACATACAAGCATTTGTCTCGCAAACAAGATTTATTTCAAGGGAATTTTCCACGTCTCAATTATTTCTCTCGTCGTATTCGAGTGCTCATTGCCGTGTTATAGTTTGTTTGTTAACGAAGCTTCCCCTCAAGTCTAAATATTGTAAGGCAGTTTGTCGTGTGCGTATCATGGCCACGCATGCTTATATCGCCTTTCCGTTTCTCTACCACGGTTGCGCCTTAAAACCACGGCGCTGCAAGTTTGCTTTCTTTTCCTTCCCTCTTCTCCGCCCTTAAACTGGCTCTCTTAACTACTACACGCAGAGGCAAGAAACAGCGCGCGCTTTGGATCCTATAGATGAGATGAATATTTACAATTATTATTAGGGTTATAATTATATTCGAGTGCTGATTGCCGTGTTTTAGTTTGTTAATGAAACTACCACTCAATTCTAAATATTGTAAGGCAGTTTGTCGTGTGCGTATCATGGCCACGCATGCTTATATCGCCTTTCCGTTTCTCTACCACGGTTGCGCCTTTAAAACCACGGCGCTGCAAGTTTGCTTTCTTTTCCTTCCCTCTTCTCCGCCCTTAAACTGGCTCTCTTAACTACTACACGCAGAGGCAAGAAACAGCGCGCGCTTTAGATCCTATAGATGAGATGAATATTTACAATTATTATGAGGGTTATAATTATATTCGAGTGCTGATTGCCGTGTTATAGTTTGTTAACGAAACTACCCCTCAATTCTAAATATTGTAAGGGAGTTTGTTGTGTGCGTATCATGGCCACGCATGCTTATATCGCCTTTCCGTTTCTCTACCAAGGTTGCGCTTTAAAACCACGGCGCTGCAAGTTTGCTTTCCTTTCCTTCCCTCTTCTCCGCCCTTAAACTGGCTCTCTTAACTACTACACGCAGAGACAAAGAAACAGCACGCGCATGCGATCGCATAGATGAGATGAATACATATATATAGAAAAGCATCAATCATAGCTCTCGAAGTATAATATAATATAATATAGAATAGCTCTCGAAGATAGCTATTCCGGCGGCTAGCTTCCCACGCTATGCGTGCCGTCCTCGCACCTGTTAAAGCTTTTCCTGGACGCTAGAACTATACTATTCCTACGCAACCTTGAGCGATCGGAAAGCGCGTTTTCCACGCCTGGCCGGCGGAGAGGGGAGGCTTCGTTCCGGCCGCGAAGCTCTCCACATCCCCGTAAGGAGCCTGGTGGTGGTCTCGCGCTGACGATGCCCTCTCGGTGAGCGCATATTTCCCCCCTCATCTTTTAAGAGATTCAATACATACAAGCATTTGTCTCGCAAACCAGATTTATTTCAAGGGAATTTTCCACGTCTCAATTATTTCTCTCGTCGTATTCGAATGCTCATTGCCGTGTTATAGTTTGTTAACGAAGCTTCCCCTCAAGTCTAAATATTGTAAGGCAGTTTGTCGTGTGCGTATCATGGCCACGCATGCTTATATCGCCTTTCCGTTTCTCTACCACGGTTGCGCCTTAAAACCACGGCGCTGCAAGTTTGCTTTCTTTTCCTTCCCTCTTCTCCGCCCTTAAACTGGCTCTCTTAACTACTACACGCAGAGGCAAGAAACAGCGCGCGCTTTAGATCCTATAGATGAGATGAATATTTACAATTATTATTAGGGTTATAATTATATTCGAGTGCTGATTGCCGTGTTATAGTTTGTTAACGAAACTACCCCTCAATTCTAAATATTGTAAGGCAGTTTGTCGCGTGCGTATCATGGCCACGCATGCTTATATCGCCTTTCCGTTTCTCTACCACGGTTGCGCTTTAAAACCACGGCGCTGCAAGTTTCCTTTCCTTTCCTTCCCTCTTCTCCGCCCTTAAACTGGCTCTCTTAACTACTACACGCAGAGACAAAGAAACAGCACGCGCATGCGATCGCATAGATGAGATGAATACATATATATAGAAAAGCATCAGTCATAGCTCTCGAAGTATAATATAATATAATATAGAATAGCTCTCGAAGATAGCTATTCCGGCGGCTAGCTTCCCACGCTATGCGTGCCGTCCTCGCACCTGTTAAAGCTTTTCCTGGACGCTAGAACTATACTATTCCTACGCAACCTTGAGCGATCGGAAAGCGCGTTTTCCACGCCTGGCCGGTGGAGAGGGGAGGCTTCGTTCCGGCAGCGAAGCTCTCCACATCCCCGTAAGGAGCCTGGT